>NW_027186296.1:50277821-50391481 GCF_028583685.1 Petaurus breviceps papuanus | reverse complement strand
ACACACACACACACACACACACACACACACACACACACACACACACATACACACACCATCACCATCACTACCACCAGTCAAATTGGATGGTTTAGTTTTCTATGGGTCAAAACAGCTGCTGGCTCTCCTCCATCTGTTAAAGTCACCCAGGCTCTAGCATTCACCATTTATTGATAATATATTTGGTACAGTTGAAAACACACTGGTTCTTAAATCAGAGGACCTAGATAAAATTTTACCTCTGACATTTATTATCTGAGTCACCAGGGCAAGTCACAATCTCAGTTTTCTCAGCACTAAAATGATGAAGTTGGCCTCAGAGATGGCCTCTGAGGTCCCTCTCATCTCTATCTAGAACTGCAATCCTGTGTTATTTTATGTGCTCTTTAAAAACTCCAGCCTCTCTCTTATTATCACTTATTGGTTTTCTGAGAGATGCCTACACATGCAAAACTAAAATCAATAATAGAAACTATTTCCTGGGCCAAACCCAAATCTAACAATTGTCAGCTACCTCTTCTGGGGGGAAACTTTTGCATATATCGCAATGTGATTTTTAAATGATGTCTCTGTTGAATTTGGTTTGGGAATTGCAGGCTAGTAGATAGAATTATACTGAAATCTTTCTTGACTAAGATTACTGGGTGTTTTCTACATCCCTGCTCAATTTTTTTCCCTTTTTAAAACAGATAGTGGTATGATTCAATCATATTTGTTCATGTGACATTTTGTGTATGAAAATGACCACTGACAAATTCATGGTCAACTTTTAAGTGGCAAATATAAAAAAGAAAAAGTGGGGCTCATCACATGCATCCAAAGGAACCTTGCAGCAAACCCTTTGTTGTTAGGACTCTGTCAAAGGGATTCCTCCTTCCAGTTATGGGCTACTGTTCTGACTTTCCCCTAAAATGATGGAGAAGAATTGGTGTCTCTAAAAGAGGCTGAACAAAAGAATAATGTAACCTAGGATTTTAAAGACTTCAAGTGGAAGTATTAATTGCATAGTACAGAGTCCTTGGGACCTTTATGAGTTCTTTCATATATATATATACATATATATATATATATATGTGTGTGTGTGTGTGTGTGTGTACATATGCATATATGTGTAGTGTTTTTTTTAATAGAATAAAGGAGATAACAATATTAAGTTTGCTCCCTTTCCAGGTTTGGGAGAGTGTGGGGAGGATGTGCTTCTTATCCCTTTTTTTCTCCTTTATATTTCTCAAAAGTAGAAGAAATTACACCTGAGAAAGTATCTCTCTCTCTTTTTTAAAGATGAAAATTAAAATTCCTCAAGGCAAAACTATCTTCACGATGATTAAAAGAATAGGTTGGGAGGAGGGGAAGGGAGCAAGGACAGGTATGTTAGAAATGACAGATATCATCTAAAATTGTGGGGTCATGTGCCCCCTAGTATTGGCAATTTTAAATTACCACCCATTATCTCTAGATTAAAAAAGAATGAAATAAAAATGAATTTGTAATACTTCATATCTTGGCTTTATCACTAGCTGTGTAATCTCAGACAAGTTACATTTAACCTTTCTGGGCCTCAGTTTTCTCCTTTATAAAATGAAAGGAAGCATGTGACTAAATCATCTCCAAGAGTCCCCAAAGCTCCAACTCCTATATGTTATGAAGTAGTCTTGACCCTAAATATCTCTTTGATGACATTCAATTATAAATTGTGTCTTTTCAACTAAGATTGCTAAATTCCGGGAGAAACACAAAATTTTCAGCAGACATTTGGCAGTTACAATATATAACAAAATAAAATTACATGATAATTACCTTGAATGTATATAGTGCCTTTTTACCAAGGAACTCAAAACACTTCACATATATTTATCTTCTCACTTATTTTCAAACATAACTGTGAAAGAAGAAAGGGAAAAGTATTGTTTAGATATTAATAGATACAAGAAAAGGAATTAAATCTTGGAAGTAAATATAAGGGTAATGATCCTAATAGTAGAGGGAATTTTCTTATCAGGACTTCCCAAGACCAATGAAATCACAAGTTTGGTCTCTTACCCCCTTCACAACTCACTCACACCAAATGATCATTATAGTAAGCATAAGTAATTTACAGAATAAGTAAAGTCTTAAGCCTTATCAACAATTCACATCTAATTTGTATTCTGAATTACTAAGTGTTATAGTATTGTGGCATATTATAGCTCAATCTTTGAAACAATACACTGAAGACAAGTGTTACTACTGATGTCCTGATATCTTCTAGTACTAGTTATTACAGACAAGAATGTTATGGAATGCAAGCTGAAAAGACTGTTTTGTATTACATCTTATTATCTAGCTACTGATAAAATTGTTAAGGATTCATTATAGTATTGTTCCTGTTATAAGTTTTCTCCCCAGCACAGACTCTAAGAAGAAAGTGTATGCCTCAAATGTATAGCTAATTAAAGAAAACTAAATTACTGGTAAGTAATATTAGCAATCTGGACTTTGTATTTTAGCATTTTTAAAGTTTAGTCACTTGAAGAAGAACTAAGTGTTAAATGATTTTCAGTAATTAGCACTGTGAATGAAAGTATTTTCAGGATTTTTTTTTTTACTATTTCAGTAAAAATGACTAATGGCTAAGTAACAAAGGGGTTTTGTTGATTGTTTTATCCTCTGTCATGATCAATTGATAAACTAGTAATTATTTGGTCTGGCATTTTCTTCTATGGGAAGACACCCAAAAGTCTACATGGTCCTATCCAAGGAGGGGGTGAGGGAAATGGAGAAGATATGAATAGAAAGAATGATTATAATTAATAATAACTAAGCATTCAATTTAAAATGTCTTAACATTGACAAATTAAGATGAGGCAACTTGACTCCTTGAAAACAAGGACTGATTTTGCCCTTTTTATTTATTTTTATTTTTTCATCCTCATTGCTTAATATAGTAGTGCCTAGCACAAAGCATGCACTTAAATAAATATGTGTTGACTGATTAGAGATAGAACACCTGGGTTCAAGGCCCAAGGCTGAACAACCCTGGATACATCTCTTAGATTCTCAGTCTCCAGTCTCTTCAAGAGGGGCTGACCTGGTACACTGGCAAAGAGAGGTTCCTACACAAGGGAAATCTCAGGTCAAGATCAATCAGTCAATTAATCAAAGTGAACTAATCTTTATTCTTGGGTAGAGTGTCCTTACTCTTTATATAACCAAAATATATGCTCAACTGCTATAAATTTACAAGATTTTTTGTCAACATTAAACATCATAGTGGGATTTGGGAGTGTGGATTTATGTTTGTCATGTATCTGAAACAGATTCTCTCCTGTAGATTCTCTGCTGAATAACTGGGACAAATACCTTTCTCAGCCTTTTGTCTAGTCATTAGTCCTATAAACTTAATGAGAAGAAAAGGTTGGATTAAAGCTCAAACCCTTTACTTTAACTGAAAATTTGACAGCACATGGCTATGCAAGAACCAGGCAATTTCAAATTAAGTGCAAAAACCTTTAGAAAAGAACAGTTTTTTTTCCAGCTCCACTAGAGTCAAGGGCTTCTCTCAGATAAAGCTGTCTTCCTTTTGCTGACTTCCCAACCTTTATTGCTTTCAATAACAAATATTGGAAATAATTGAACTATTTCAGAAATATCATGGTTGCTGAAGGTAATTTTTAACCCAACATATGTCCACCATCACTAGAAATCTCTGTTGAAAATTCAGGCTTCATATACAATTGTTTTTTAAACTTTGGGATCCTTAATCTATCCTGCTTCCTCTCTACCCCAACCCCCAACTAAAAGCCATTAGGATTTTAAAATTAAACTTTACTCCATTTTATTTATTTATTTGCTTTTTGGAGGGCAAGTGGGGTTAAGTGACTTACCCAAGGTCACACAGCTAGTAAGTGTTAAGTGTCTAAGGCCATATTTGAACTCAGGTCCTCCTGACTCCAGGACTGGTGCTCTATTCACTGTACCACCTAGCCTCCCCTTTACTTCATTTTAATTGGTCTTGAGTTTTATGATATGCCTGTAACCACAACAACACTGACAAAGACATGATTTTAAGGCAGTATACAAGTATGACTATAAAGTAGTGAGACTGATTCTCATCTATGACTTGTAGCAATCAATCTCACTGCTTCATAGCCCAGGACCCAGGATTGACAATTGCCCATCTTTCTAAGAACTTAAACATAAAAACATTTTAGTCAATTCTGAGCCCCAGAGCCAACATATGCATAAACAGAAGGACCTGGAAAACCACAAACTCCTATTTTGTGAGACCAATAAGAGTTTCAATGTACATGCTCTGGAGGGGAGTGGATGAAAAGAAAATAAGCGGTATTTCACTTTACTCCAGGGTGAAAAGTCCTCTATTTCTCCCCTCATCTATAATACCACAAGGTTCAAAGTTTGGGATCATTCACAGAAGTACACTAGCCATGAGACTTACTGGCTCACTAACCTGGCTTGATTTCAGGCAAAGGTTAGACAAATGCTTTTGTACAACTCAAATTTATCTTTATACCAAGGCATATCATCTGAATGTTTGATCATGTGACTGAACTACTAAATCCATGTCTAAGAGGTAGGGTAATTTCAAAGCCTATTTCAGAGATGCCTGGAGCTCTAGATAAACACTTGCCACACTCTTAGTTTCTCAAAGTGAGTAAGTTGCTGTAGAACCTTGTTAGCACATTCCTCACAAGCATGAGAATAACCTACACTCATATACATTTAAAGGTTTAGAGAGTGCTTTTCTCATAACTACTCTTAAAATATCATCCCAATTTTGCAAATGAGGAAACTAAGATTCAATGATGTTAAGGTTACTAGGATCACACAAGTAGTAACTAACAGAGCCTGCCTGGCCTTGAATGGATTTTTCCTGATTCCAAGTACAAGACTATTGTCTTTGGTCCCTGACTTAAAAGCTTAGTCTAGGGGACAGAGAGCTAGTCTCAGTCAGAAAGACCTGGGCTCAAGATCTGCCTCTAACATATACTGTCTATATGGCCTTAGGTAAGTCTCTCAACCCCTGAGCATCCCAGACAACTGACCATTATATTAATATGATTAATATTATAGAAATAATCACAATTACATCTAGATATCACATTTTAAAGTTTGCAAAGCCCTTTAAATCATCTCACATTTGAGCATCACAGAAACTCTGTGATACAGGTACTAAAAGTATTATTATCTCCATTTCATAAAAGAGGAAACAGAGGTTTAGAAACATTAACTGATTTACTTGCTCATGCTAACACAGATAGTAGGTATTAGAGAGGAAATTTTAACCCACATCTTCCTGATTCTCAGTCTAGTCTTCAATCCACTACCCATGTTGTCTCACTGTAAGTTATTCCTGACCAAAAAAAAAAATACCCAACAGCCCACATTTGCTCAACAAAATATATGTCTTAGAATTTCACAAGATTTTTTTCTGTCATTTTCAGCTTTGTCTGATTCTTTGTGAACCTATCTGGGGTTTCCTTGGGAAAGATACTGGAGTGGTTTGCCATTTTCTTCTTCAGTTCATTTTATAGATGAGGAACTGAAGCAAACAGGGTTAAGTGACTTGCCCATGGTCACACAGCTCATAACTGTCTGAGGCCATATTTGAATTTAGGAAGATGAGTGTTCATGACTCCAGGTCAGGCACTCTACTCACTTACCACCTACCTGCCCTATTGTACAAGGTGCTAATGACAAATATTAGATTGACACTAGGGAGGAACTGAGATATTAGGCATTTTAGCATTATTAGATAGGTGCAGAAAATTCTATAGATACAAAGAAATTGAAGAGGGGTTAATGAGATAGGATAGATATAGGAGAATGCCCTCCAAATATGGAGATAAGCAAAGTGCCCATTCCAATAAAAAATAAATTAAAGCGATTTCTACTTAGAAAAAGGAAGAAATAATTTTGTGGTGACATGGGGTAAGAAGGAAAAGCTTTTGAATTCCTAAATAAGTGAAGACAGTTTCATATTCCCTTTAAAGAACTCACCCCTTTGTCCAGTAGTTCTATAGATGAACCCCAAAGTAAAAAGTTTTGTATCTTGAAAAGTTCTTTAAAAATAAAAGGGAGAAATAAAAACCTGGATCACAAAGTATAAATTCTTCTCTAATGGTTGGAAAGTCCATTGAAAATAATTAATGAGTAAAAAGCCCTCAATCTGATAAATTCCAAATTTCTAGTCCTTGTGTTGTGCCATGTGTATGATGTTTCTAAAAAGAAAAATTTCCAAGAGAATATCCTTGTATTCAACAGTTACTAAGAAGTAGGAGAAATGTTTTATTTTCTCTAATAGACCACAAGGTGGAAGTTTGGTGGAACTGACAACCAGCATGCATTCTTCCAAGCATGGCATCATGTATTCTATCCTTTAAGGCAGAATCAGTTTTTTTCCCCCCTAAATGATCATAAATACCTGTTATTTTAATTTGAGTAAGTCCTTTTCAGTTCTGATTTGTAAGTGTTCAGAAATACTTTAAAATATAAAACTTTGAAACTTGCAGCCTTTTTCATATTACTTGAATTAGACTTCCTAATAAATGAGTCTCTTATGAACAGTTTGTTCAACATTATGTCATTATACAAACCAAAGCTTCTAGATCTTTTAAAGGATCAGTTTTGGGCCCCAAGATAAGGAAGGGGGTGGGGAAGCAGTTTAGGAGCAAACATTTTGACTCAACTTTGTTGCAAGGTGCTAATCTTTCAAGGTAAAAACAGGGATGAAAATATCTTTATATTCAATTCTTCCTTTCCAAATCAATCCCAACACTGGGCTAAGAAGTTTTCTTGCAGATATTAAAATTTCAGTCATTACTCTTAGACAAAAGACAATCAAGCCTAGAGAGGTTTAAAAGTTCTCCCACTATTGTTGCTTAGTTGACAATATATAAAAGAGGCTCCTACCTTTCTGAAACTTCAGTCCACAATGATGCACCTCACTAGTAAAAACGTCGCCAGAGACATGAATTTCCAACATTCATACCAGCTTCATTCTCAACAGAGATCAACACACCTCATCTCTGAGCTTTGAAATTCTTTGGGGACGCACCCTCTAAAGTTGCAAGTCAAGATTTCTGACTGAGAGCAATTAGTGACGTGATGAAAAGTGACTGGGTGAAGTTTTGAGTTCTCACAGATAATTGCTTCCTGTTTCACCAATCTGAAAAGAGAAAACTGATGTTCAGACCCCAAATTTTAAAGTGCACTAAATAGTCTAGACTTCGGAGCACTTTTGTACACATAATCATTAATCAGCAGCTGAACAGGATGGGTTGGTTGCAATAAAAGGGAAAAAAGAAGAGAAAGAAACTTGAAATACAGTTCACAACTACATTGTATGAGCTGGTTTGACAACTATATAGCAATGTGTATACTTCTGGGAGTGTTCAGAGAATGAAGAGCTTATTGAAAAATACCACCATTACCACTGATTGAAATATAAGCTAAGCAACATAAAGAACAAAACAGAGAATTTGCTCCCTTTGACAAGATTTATTTCCATGAAATTTATTTAAGTTAATAAAGCAAATAAAAAAAGTCTCACTTTAATCTTACCTTTTTATTACAATGAGATATATAACCCATTTTGCTTTTTACTTTTTTGGCTTTAAAATATAACCATCATGCAGATAGTAAGAATTAAAAAAAACCAAGACCTAATTGAATTGACATAAGCAGCACTTGGCACATAGTAAGCATTTAATGAACACTTTTTCAGTCATTAATTCATTCATTTTTGCTTTGAGGATTTCAAATTCACAGTATTGGCCAAGGGTATATAAGTGTACAAGCATTTCTTTTGGATGGACCACCTCTTTGTGTCCCTTTTTCCTCTTCTTATGTCTGAAGATGAAATGCAACCAGAAGTTCAGAATATTTAGAGGTTCTTTTCCAAAGAGGAAAACCCACAACAAGTTGATTCATGTTGCTTGGCTAATGTTATACGCCCACATTGGCAAGCTTGATTCATACTCTTCTCATTGGGCTGTACTTGTCTCCTTAAACCTCTCTTTACTTTTAATTTGCTCTAATAGTTGACTGATAAACACAGTCTAAAGACAAACAATAGAAAATGCCAGTTTTAAATGTTCAAATGAGAAACACCAATTTTTCAAATTTCGCTACTAAATTTGGTTTAAAGAAGAAAAATTGGTAAAAAAAAAAATTGATACTGCCTTGTCAAGAGAAACTGGCATTTAGATTCAAAATGATAGGTATTTATAATCCTTTTTTAGTATATTTTATGAAGTATATTTCATAATATTCTTAATCTCTTTTAAGGGAGCTCTCTATAATCATAAAAGTTCTGATAGATCATAACTTTCATGACAGGAGTTTTAAGTATGTGATATTTATTTTGATAACATTCCTACAAAGTAGGAGCTATTATTCTTCCCATTTCATTCTGGGGTTTGGGTCACAAAGGGACAAAGCCGATTAGGGAAAGCTAAAAGTAGACACTAGAAGAGTAGGAGGGATCTGGTAAATAGACAAACAAATGTTCAAGTCCAAGATAGTCAGGTAAGATAGGGAGAAACAGGAAAGCAGGTTGGGACTGGCAAGGTCCAGATTAAGGAAGACACACATCAACAGGGATCAGGAATTCAGGGTAGGAAACTGGGCAATAAGAGATTAGAATCTAGGGGACAAGCAAAGAGTACCAGTAAAAGGACAGAGTTTGATGCTACAGTGAAAACTTTAGGAGTCAAAAGAATCCTGAACACTTCCTGCCAGACTTCATCTTCAAATACAGGTGGGCTTAAGGTTGAAGGCAGTGGTTAGCAGCCAGAGCTGACTGATGTGGGAAAATAAGAGGGTTAGAAGCAAGGAGTTTCTCATATCCCATGCTTCAAAAAGACATCAGAAAAGTGCATTTGCAGGAAAAAAAAAAACCTAAATGACCACTTGAGAATCCCAATTTGAACAAAATCTATGTCTTATGTTTTAGCATAAGCTACATAAAAGAGTTGTCTCTCAGAATATAGGGGGCAGGTAGTTTCTGTATACACACACACACACACAAACACAAACACAAACACACTCTGGAAGCAAAACTACAATAATTAAATTCCAAGGTCTCAGACCGTTCACAGAAAATAACCAAGGTGATATACTGTAACAGACATATTATAGACAGATTTACATAACCAATGAGACATATATGTGTGTATAGCTATACACATTATATTTATATATATATGTATATATATATCTATAAAGTATGGTGTGAGGGCTTGCTGAGCTCTTTTCAGGCTTGTTCATACATTTTTTGTGTCCACCTGCCACCTATTTCTCACCTGTGACTTCAAGAAGCTGTAGCATACACAGCAGCCACATACCAGTAAACCATCTTGGCAGGTGGACTAAACCAGGTTAAGCATAATCAACAGGCCTCAAACCAGTGGATGAGTTAGGGGACATCTATCCGAAGCACGTGAAGACTTCCCCTGGCAGATTAGGTTGATAGAATAATTTATTCCAATGGCCATGAAGGTGGCTAAAGCAAATGCTGTGGAGCACTCAGAGCTTGGTCAGACATTGAAGATGCCAAGGTCCATCCATTTCCTTCTGGGCCATTGTCAGTCATTCTGACTTTTGTGCTGCCATTGGACTTCAACGACTCTGGAAAGGTGAGTGAGGCTAACAGCTTTGCCCAGTTCTGAGTCATTTAAATCCAATTCATGCACAAGTCAAAACATTACCCCATGATGTCACTGGTACTCTTTGAAAAGAAGGACATTTTCTACAGAATGTGCACATGTATGTATGTATGTACATACATATGTACACAGTCAAAGAAGGATTGAATCTGTTTTGCTTGACCGAATATTTGTTACAAGGAATTTGTTTTTCTTTTTTCTTCCAGTGTCATAGAGAATGGAAAGGAAAGAAAATAGATTTCTATTCATTAATAAAACAACTTTTAAAAAAGAGCAGGGAGAGTGTGCTACATATATGGAATGTTGTGTGCACTTTCAGATAAGGTGACTTCTCTCGAAACAAGCATGGGAGTAATCTATAAATGTTTGTAACATATAAACAAAATGCATCAATGAAACTTTTTAAAAACTACACACAAAACCTTACCTTTGTTGAAATGTGTGTAAGTATGGGGAAGTGGAGGGAGTTTTTGAGACAAATCAGTTATTGCCTAGGCTAGAAAATCTTCCTTGTTAATTCTAGCTCCACTTCAATCCTGGAGTAGTTTCAAATACCAGTTCACTAAGGGGATTCAAGTTGTCAGCTTCAAGCCCACTAATGGACAATATGTCTGGGTCTAAAAACCAGTTTAGTTAAGTTCAGAAAGCCTCATCGGGTTGGCCACAAGGTGTTGAATATCCCAACCATCATAATTCTCATATACTATCAATCTATAGAGAGGTTATGATGTGTGTTTGGGTAAGGAGTAGCCACAGACAAAATCCTTTCACTCTTTAATACTTAATAGGATATTGACATGCTTTGTAACTGATCTCAGGTTACTTCAGTTGTATATAGTTTGTTTCCTAACTAAATAAACTTTGAAAAGTTATACTGTTTTTTAAAGCCCTATTGTATGGTACTTAATATGATTCTTTAAACCTACATGGTAGGTACTCATTAAATGCTTCTAGCAAAGTATTTTTACAGAAATGAAACATTGTAAGTTATACAAGAGTTACAGGAATGTTGTTAAAAACAATCAGTGAGCATTTATTTATTAGCACCTGTGTTCCAAGCACTGTGTTAGGTGTTGGGTATACAAACACATATGTATTAACAAAAATTAGTATAAAGCACCTACAAATCTACCATACAAGTCAGTTAACAAGCATGTATTGAATGCTATGTGCTGGGCAGTCAGTATGCTTATCCCTGGGAATACAAATACAAACAGAAAGAGACAGTCCCTGACCTCAAGAAATTTACATTCTTATGGGAAGAACAACACATAACAGGGGCTAAAAATTGGGTGGGGGGGCGGGGAAAGCATTGAGGGGTGGGGGATGAAGATACCTAGCACTGAGACTTGGTAGAGAAAGTCCTGTGAAAATGAGTCAGCAGTGCATGCTGGAGAGAAAGGAACACATGGGGGCCCCTGGGGCCCCTTCTCAAACTGGAGGTAGTGCAAGGAACCAGCCAATCAGAGGGAGAGGCCTCAGGGGCTGAGGGTATTTCCAGTGTGAGTAGTACAGTAACCAGGATGAAGAGGTTTTTATTGTATAGGCAGAGAGAGTCCTATGAAGATGAATCAGCAAGACAGCCTAGAGAGAGGTAAAGAGCTTTGAGGTTTCCAAAGTGCTTAACAATTATCATCTCATTTTATCCTCACGACTACCCTGGGAAATAGAGGCTATTATTATCCTCATTTTTCAGATGTGGAAACTAAGGCAGACAGAAGGTACATAGAAATACACATAGAAGAAAATATGTTTAATAGGAATGTATATGTAGAGCCCACATCAGATTGCATGCTTAGGGAGGGAGGAAAGAAAGGAGGGAACAAAAATTGAAAACTTGTGAAAGTGAATATTGAAAACTAAAAATAAATAAACTAAAAAAATACACATAGAAAAACACAACACACACAATTAAAATTCAATTCAATTCAATAAATGACAAAAAATTTTTGGGCACCATGGTATAGTTGTTCTAGAGCCAGACAACATAGCTTTAAATCCTGTTAATTATTTCATGTGGGATGATGGGCAAGTTTCTTAACCTTTCTCTGAACATCAGATTTCCTCATCAATGATTATCTAATTTGTGGGTGAGACAAAACAGATAATTAACATACTGGATGACAGGATCCAAAATTATCTTGATAAACTAAATCACTGAGCTGATGCTAATAAGATGAAATTTAATCAAGATTAATTTAAAGTCTTTTACTGGTATTCAAAAAATAACATTAAAAGTACAAGATGGTGGAGATATGGTTAGAGAGAAAAGTTTTCAGAAAAAAAAGATTTTGGAGGTTAGAGTACTATAAATTCAACATGAGTCACCAGTATAATATGGCACCCAAAAAAGCTAATGTGATCTTGAGTTGCACTAAAAGTTATAACTTCTAGGAATAGGGAGATGATAATCCTTCCATACTAATCTCAACAAACATTTATTTATGCCTACTTTGTGCCAGACAGTCTACTAAGCAGTGAGGGTACAAAACAAAAAGTGAAAAAGTTCTTGCCCCTAAGAGGCTCTTAGCATTGTGGTTAGACCACAGAAGGAATACTGCCTTCAGTTCTGAGGGCCACAGTTTAGAAAGGGCATTGTTAAAATAAAGAACATTCAGGGGACAATCACTTCATATTAAGGGACTGGAAACTTGTATCTCAGCAAAAAGAAGTCCATTAGAACTGTGTTCAAATATTCAAAGAGCTATTATGTGGAAGACATCTAAACTTGTTCTAGTTGGCTACACTGGGCAGCACCTGAATCAATGGGTAGAAATTACAGGGGGGAAAATTAGGCCTGATTTCAAGAAGAAATTTCCCAACAATCAGAGCTGACCAAAAGTGGAATGGGTTACCTAAGGGGTATTGAATTTCTCCCACTGGAGCTCTTCAAAACAGTCTGGATGACCACTTCAAGGACATAGTAGGGCCCCCTTTTGGGTATGGTTCACCCTTCCATATCTAACTCTCTTCTATATCTAAAATTTCTCTGATTATATAAAACAACTATAAATAATAGGGATTAGACTAAAAGATCTCTTAGGTCCCTTACAACTCTAAAGCTATAATCCTATAAAATATTTCTTAAATTGAACTAAATAAATAAGAGGACCCAAAAACCTACTAAACATACACAAATTTAAAAAGACACACACACACATATATATATATATATAATGGAAATGTGTACAGAGACATAAGAAGCAGTAAGCAAAGAGCGTTTTACAACACATGCTTAGAACAGAAGTTGGGAATAAGTGGTGTGTCTCTATTATCTTCTAAACGATCAAGATTTCAGGAAGATTTCATTATATTTCTCCTCCTATGCTAGGAAGTATTCCATAAGGAACTCACAGAATAATTGAGGAGAAAAGGGGAGGCATGTAATAATTAGCAAAAACAGTATTATATCAACATTTTACAATTATAGTACTTGGCTGGATAATACAATTAGAGAATAACACAGTATATAAGGTACTAATAGGGCAGTAAAAATAAGTGCTAAAGGAGTTAGAAAACAAACACCTTTGTATTTGAAACTACACTTACTGTGAGGTTCCTATGCTTCCTAAAACAGCAACATAAAATTATTGATATAGATTGTATTTAAGAAAAAGGAACACTGAATTTACTGTGTACTTCTTGATTATGAAACTTCATTTCTAGTTTTCTTCACAAACAGTGTATTTAAAGATCCTAGTATGGTCACACGTGGCAATAGTCAGAATAACCCATGAATCATCCTTGCATGATAAAAGCTGTGGCTCACAGCTTCCATAATCTGCAAATACTGAAGTGATTTGATCTCACATCTTGGATCAATTCTGCCATTCCCTTTATTTTAAGTCAATAAAGACATAGATACAGTGTGGAGGAACAGACACCTAAGCACAGATCATGTTATCAATACATTAAAAACAAAGAATAATATTGAATGAACTAGAGAAAAGATACTTTTCTGCCCTACAAATACCATGTGCTTTTCAGTAAATATTTAACATAGGCTATTTCTGTACCCATAGCACTTTTCTGTTCTACTGAATATTTTTTTACTAAATGGTCACAGTACAAAATACTCTAAAATAATCTAATTAAATTATCTCTTTATGAGTTCTAACAGTTCCCCAAACACTGTATGCATTTTGATGCCTAAATTACTTCCCAAATTATCTCTAATGCATTAAGGATATCTTCTAATGCCCTAAAAAAAATCAACATGCTCAAGTGCTCATGTTTTATTTACTACCAGAGAAAGACTTGGGCACTAGGGAAAATGTAGCTCATTTTTTCCCTATAGTCTTTAAGAATAGGTATCTCCCTTTTAAATAAGCCTCAACATAAACAGATGAAATGATTTGTCTAAAATCACATGTTATCTGTGGCAGGAACTAGAAGCTTGATTTTCTTTGATTCCCATGCCAATGAAGGATGAAACAGTGTGGTAGAAGGAATCTTGGATGTCAGAAGAGACGGGTTTGAATTCTCACTCTACTATTTACTCTGTATTCATTTTCTCTGTTTGAGTCTCATTGGTCTTATATCTAAAATTAAGGCTTTAATACTGTTATTGGATGGCAAGAATGCCAAATTCCCTTCCAGTTCTATTTCATGTACTACGTTTTAAAGCCAATTCCAACTCTGCCATTCTGTCTTAGTCCTTCTTGGTTTGAAAAAAAAAAAAGTTTTGCCTGACCTTCTAAAATGACCTTGTGATCACTCTGTAAGCAGCTTATATATGCCTATATGTACATACTATCTCCCCCATTAATGTGAAAGGTCCTTGAGGGAATGGACTGTTTCCCCTTTTTCTTTCTCCAGGTGATAGCACGGTGCCATTTGGCACACAGTAAATAGATGCTTGTTGACCGATTCATGTCCTTTTCCCTTGATATTTTTACCTAACTTGTTCACATCCAATAGAACCAATGAGACAGATTCATCCTGTACAAAAGAATTTTACCACCATCTGCTTTGCATATCAATGTTTTAAATGGCATGCTGTGTTTGTGTACCTAACCTCCTACAGTGGAAATGTGTCACCACTGACCTGAAATTAATGGAATGACAAATCTCTGGTATGTATACTCTTGCCATCCTTTTACTATTAATGAGCAATATAAGTAATAATGCTCATTTACTTTTTACTGTATTTTTCAAAGAAATATCACCATGCAAACAGGAATGCAGCAAAAATCAGTGAGCAAATGGTCCCTTTAGGAAATGTGTGGGGTATGTCAGGGATAGAGAGAGTTAGAAGCTATGGTTTCATTTGTAAAAAGAACTCCCATAAAAGGAAACTTCTACCAATGTCTCTAGGCACCTTCTCTGCAACTTACTACCTAGAGAGCACTGAGAGTTAACTTGAGCCTGGGTCACATAGTCAGTGTTAGAGATGGTCCCTCAACCCAAGTCTCCCTAGTTCCAAGTTTAACATTCTACCCCTGCTGCCTTTTATCAAACATCACAGTACCCATAAATCCCAAATACTAACATTAAGATCTTCAAATGTCAGGGGCGGCCAGGTGGCTCAGCGAGTAAGAGCACCGGCTCCAGTGTTGGGACGACCTGGAGATCGAATCCTGGGCTCAGACACTCAGCACCACACCCAGAAATAACTGGCCGTGTAACCTTGAGCAAGTTACTTAACCTTGATTGCTCAATTAAAAAAAAAATTAAAAAAAAAGATCTTCAAATGTCTTAAAATACTGACAAAAGCTTCCAGAGAATCAGGTTGAATTTATAAAATTTGATTACTCCCAAGTGGCGCTCTAGTTCCAAAGATTCATACACTGTAAATTTATAATAAAAACTACCCATGAAGTGAGGGAATATGCTATTGCCAAATATTTTTTTAAAACTCACAGGCTATCTTTCCTTCTATGTATACATTTATATATTAAAACTTGTGAATATTTTGAAGACTCATTCATCTAATAAAAGATCTTACAAAAAATCGCTAAAATGTCTTATCTTTAAAAAAAATTTCTTTACTGTTAAAAGGGGGGGCATTTTATCCTTCAAATGCACAAGAGGAAAAAGCATCTAAGTATCACAATTTAGTGGAAAACTAAAAAATATAATTCAGATTTACATTAGCAGACTACACAAACCATTTTGTTAAATAAGGGGGAAAACACACCAAAATATGTGATTAGAGAAATTTTAGGATTTTTTGATTACCCCTGTCAAATAAAAAAAAAAGACTTAGAAAAATGTTCCTGCCTTTATAATTTATTGCATACTTTTAAAAGCATGTGCATATGTAATAATGTTGCATAATATTCACAGTACATGCCTCAAATGAAAAACGAGAAAGGAGAGAACCTCAAGCACCTAAGATGCACAAATGTTACGATTTTCCTAGCAATCCGTTCTGTATCACCACTTCTATAAACTGGCTATTTTCATTTTTAATGTAGACTGATGTTTTAGAATTCCACAGCCTTCAATCATTAGTCAGACAGTTCTCTCAAACTTAGTTGTATGGATGCCTAAACTTTTCCATGAAATAACAGAAGAAGAAAAGGAATGATATGCATTAACTTGACTCTCCTCTTAATGGTTTTGTTTTGTGTTCCTCACAAATATTAGGACACTCCATTTGAAGAAAACAAACAGAAACAATTTTTTTTTAATTCTGAAAAAGAAAACTTCAGATTCAGAATCATTCTTAAGCATAAAAGATTCAATTGGAATTTAGAGAATTTTGCATTCAGTTATTCTCAGAGGAAATGAAATGTTATCAACAGAAATAAAAAAAATCTCAATGAAGTGACAAATTTATATAAAATGGTAAATGATTATAAATATAGATAAAAGTTTATTTCAAAACATGGGAAGGTGTAAAGCATAAGTATCAAATGTATAATGATAACAAACCATTGATATTATCATTCTACTTTTCATCAGTAAACAACCCAATCCTTGCTATATTTTAACTTTATATTCCTTTAGGATTTAGTAGTTAAAACAATTCCCTTTTGCAAACAAATAAAGGCAAAATGACATATAAAGAACTAGATTCAATAACTGAGAACTCCTAAGTTTCTAACTTTCAATGTAATGTCTATAACATAAAATGGATGCATTATTTTCTATTCTATCTAGTTCTTAAGTCTAGCTTCCCAACTCTAAGGTTCTACCTCATACCCATTTGATTGGCAAAGATGACAAAAAAGGAAAATGACAAATACTGGGAGGGTTCCAGAACAAACATATTAATGCACTGTTGGCAAAGCTGTGAACTGATCCAGCCATTCAGAAAAGCAATTTGGAACTACATCCCAAAAGACAATAAACTGTGCATACTCTTTGACCAAGCTTTTCCACTACTAGACCTATACCCCAAAGGGATCAAAAAAGAAGAAAAGGACACACACATATTCATAACAGATTTCTTTGTGTTAGCAAAGAACTGGAAACCCAATTGGGGAAATTGTTGAAAAAATTTTGGCAAGGGATAATTTCAGAGGAACCTGGTTGTTTGAAATGATGCAAAGTGAAGTAAACATAATCTGGAGACTATTATTTACACAATAATAACACCCTAAAGGCAAACAATTTTAAAAGATCTGAGAAATCTTATTGATTCAGTGATAAACAAGTATTCCCAAGGGGACATCAGCACTAGGAAAGGAAACACCAGCTACTCTTTTAAAAGCCAGTTTTACTCTCTTGGCTTCTTCCTGACTGCAGGTAAGGAAAGACATACCATTCTAGTCTTTCTGGGCCTTTCCCACGTTCAGGATATTTGCTTGGCTTCTTCCTGCCTATGGGAAAAGGGCAGAAACGCCATTCCATCAGACCAGTTTCCTTACCTGGTGCTTTCTTCTGCCTATCTCCTATCCCACACTATTCCTGTTAGCCCGGGAAGTGTAAGGTATGATTGAATTTTGTTTCCACAGAAACTATATAAAAAGATGATTTGAAGTCATACTGGTGGCTAATGTCAGAAATAAAACTGCTTGTGGAGGGGAGAGTGGGGGAGGTTAGCCTCCTTAAAAATTAGCATATCTACTACTTGGTTCTGAAAAGACCTCTTGCTGTACATCCAAAGAACTGCTAGGCATGGTATCATTCACAAAGGATAAGTATGAGGTCCAAAAACCTAGACCTGGTCTTAGATAATGGGACTTTTATCACTGATATCCTAGGTTTGAATCTTCATCTCTCTTTGGTCAGTTCTTAGAAATTGAGGAAAATCCTTTCTCATGCTATCTGAGGCAGATAAAAGGGGAGGAAACATTTTTGGCCTTTCCTTTAAATATAAGGAAAAATGAAGATGAGAAGGGAAGTGGGAATTAAAATGTGGAAAGGAGAAGATGTAATCAAGGGGTAGTGTTTATTGAACCCTGGAATCCTGACCAACGTGGGTCAAGGTTGGAAATTTGAATCTGGAGGAATTATAAAAGGGCTTTTGGAACTAGCTTAATGTGTGCTTGCCTGACCTTTTTGACAAGGGTTAGAGGCCAAGTTACCCATCCGAAATGACATGAATTTAAAAAAATTTTTTTTCTAAATTCACTCATGGCCAAGTGGAAAGATACATCATCCCATTTTTTCCAGCAGATTGCTCCCTCTAGCATCCCCATTCTTGCATTCCTCTTCAGGATTTCCTTATCTTTAGGCTGCTTTCCTACTACCTACAAACAAGTTCACATCTCCATCGTTCTCAAAAAACCCTTACTTGATCCATTCATACACAAAGTATCTCCTCATATTTCTTCATTTTGTGGCTAAATTCCTTGAGAAGGCTATCCACAATCAATGCCTCCCTTCCTTTTCTCTTAACTCTCTCTGGCCTGGCTTCCAATTTCAGCACTCAATATTCATTCTTCTTAACCTCTCTGGAGCTTCTGACAATGATGATCACCGTCTTTTCCTTTTCTCTAGGTTTTTGGGACTCTGCTATATCCCAATTTACCTTCTAACTGCTGCTGTCTCCTTTACTGAATTTTGGTCAGTCACACCCACTAAGGGTGAGTGTCCCACAGTGTCCCCCAGGTTCTATCCTGGGCTCTTTTCTCTGGTGATCTATCTCATCCGTTTCCATGGATTTAATAATAATCTCCATGCTAATGATGCTCAGATCAACTTACCTAATCCTGACTTATCTTGACTTATCTCAAAATGTCCAGTATCTCAATTAGCCGACCTATACTAAACTCAGCAAATCTAAAACCGATCTTCAATCTTTCCCTCTTCCAAATTTCCCTATTATTGTTCAGGGAATCACCATCTTAGCCTAAGTGTCATCTTCAACTTCTAGTTTTATCTCCCAAATCCAATCTGCTGCCTAGTCCTGTCAATTTTACTTTTAAAACATCTTATATGTGCCCCCCCCCCTTCTCTTCTCTCACACTGCCACCACTCTGGTACAGGCCCTTATGACCTCACTTGGACTACAATAGCCTGCTTCAATTTTCTACTTACTCCAGTCCATCTTCCACTCAGTTGTTAAATAGATCTCCCTAAAGCACAGATCTGAACATGTGACTTCCCTATTAAAATTCCAGTAGCTTCCTGTCATAGACACAATCAAATGCAAAATTTGGAGTTTAAAAGTTCTTCTTAATCTGGCCCCCTACTTTTCCAGCCCTCTTAAACCTTACTTATCCCTCAAGTGGTCTGAAATTCAAAGACATTGGCCTTTTTGTTCCTTGCATAGGACATTCCCATTTCCACAGGAGCCATTTCACTGACTATCTCCCATGAGGGAATTCCTTCTTTATCTCTACCTCCTAGCTTTTCTGGATTCCTTTGAATGCTAGCTAAAACCCCTTCTGTGAAAATCCTTTCCCCATCCTCTAACATGCTTTTCCTCTTTTGGCTACCCTTAAATTTGTCCTATATATGTCTTGTTGGCTAATAGTTGTTTTTCATGTTTCTTACATTAAACTGTGAGCTCCTTGAGAACAAAGATCATCTTTCCTTTATATTCCAAGAATTTAGCAGAATATAGTAGCTACAATACAGTGGACAATACATTCTTGTTGACTGATTATGATTTTGCTACTCAATTCCCTACAGATAAGTGATGGATTCAAGATGCAGATTAAGACATATAGTTTTGGATATGGTCAATGTTTAAATTTGTTTTGTTTGACTATACATATCTTCCCCATCCCACCTAATCAGAAGGAAATGAGAGGGAGAGGAAAACATTAATTGAAAAGTACAATTAAAACTTACTGCAAGTCTAGCTATCCTTTATTTAGCATTATCAAGATTACTCGCACAAGCAAAAATTCTATCTGCTTATGAGAATCATTATAAGCTCTACTGTGGTTATCAGGCTATTTGTTAGTTAAGTAACTAAGTGGGTAAGGTTCCAATAAGGCATAAAGAAAGGTCTGATTTAGGCTAATTATTTTATTACATCTTAAAAAGATTAATCCTCTAATAAGATTAAGATCTCTTGAAAATAAAATTCCATTTAGAGATCAGATTCCTTATAAATGAACTCAACACACATTGAAAAAAAACATGTGTACACATACATATATGTCTGTGTGTTTGTATATACGCAAGGCACAGTGCTAGATCCTAAGGAGGGCAAGGTCCCTGTCTTAACAGAACTTCCTTTAGAAGAAAATTATTTTAAACTTGGAGAACTGAAGGAATGCTTTATGGAGATGGCATTTGAGCTTGGTCCTAAACGATAGGTATGAATTAGGCTAGTAAAACTGTGGGGAAATGGCAAAGAGGGGTACTATAAGTAAAGACAAAAAGGCAAAGAAGGATTTAGTATAATGGGACCGGAAAGGAGTCTCTTCTAGTCCCATAGTATGTGATGTGGAATAGTAGGAGACAAGAGCAGAAAGGATGGAATCAAATTATGTAGCACCTGAATGAGGCCAAGGAATCAGTACTTGATTCATTAAACAGTGGGAAACCAAAGGTTTCTTGGTGTGGAGGTTGTATAGGACATTATCAGTTTGCTTTAAAGAAAATTAATCAGCAACAATGTACAGGATGGATTAGAAGGTGAAAGGTACTGAAGGTACAATTATGAGTTAGGAGATTTATTAGTACATGTCAGACCCTCTAGTTCAAGGTATAGTGAGTTGTTAAAGGTTTAAAATAAAGGTCAAAAATGAGAAAGAAAATAAATCAATGAAGCAAACACCTGGAAGATGTGAGAAAGAATGAGATAATGGATACCATGGGCCAGTTAGCTTCATTTCTTCCTTTGAAAATGGGAGGAAAAGACAAAAAAATTCTGAGTGAAAAAGGACAGAAGTTGGGGCACTCATATAAAATGGCCTCTTTTATCAAACGAAAGTAAAAAACAGTCATCTACAGTGAGTAAAAAGGGGACAGATGGAAGTGAAATAAGTCTATGACAAATGCTGTGAGGAAAGTAATAATAAGCCAACTAAAGACGGATATGATTTTAAAGCCAAACTGAGGATCTCAGATGACATAGCATTAATTTGTTTCAGAATAAATTAACACTATTTTGTAACTTTCTCCAGCAATGCTCAGCACCTGCAGGAGGAGGTGAACAAGAGGACCAAAAGAAGGCAGAAAGGCAAGAGAGACTGACAGAGTCTATAGTGTTAGTAAAAGCAACTGAAATAATAATGAGATTTAGTCTGAGTAGATGAGTGGTGACACCAAAAAGAATCAAAGGGGTTAGATTTCTCAAAAAGGGTAAAAAAAAAAAACCCAGCAGATTTTTATTTATTCTTATTTATTGCATCAATGTGTTTTAACAATTTCAATAATGCCGAAGGATTGTATGGAAAAAGATGTCTCCTGTGCAAACGAGAAATTGCTCTTTCTAGTTCTTTCAAGCATTTCAATGTCTTACAAGATATTACAGTTTGGTAGGCAGTACTCTTTGTAGCTGCTTGACAACCAAAAGATGACCGATTAGAAGATTCTTTTGGATCTAGAAGCTTGGCAGTAGACTCTAGGTAACTCTGGTTCTTTTCTCCAGTCACACTGATAGTTTCCCTTATCTCTGTAATGTCTTGAAGGTTTAAAGATGTCTGTTTAATGTTTGATAAACATTTTTCTTCCACTGATTCCTCTTCAGAATCTTCTGAGCTGTCATAATCGACAAGGCTTTGAGAAGTTCCTGGTGAAGATGTATTATCAATGCGTAAGTTGGATTGCTTCGACTTCACAATCTGCTTGTCTTTCTGTTCCGTATTTGTTCCAAAAGCAGTAGGATCAGAGGCCAAGGGTAAAAGAGCATAATGATTTGTACCACAAAAAAGAGGATGGTGAGTAGCTTGGTTGTTGCTTCTTTCTTCAACACGTGAAGTGACAATACTAAAAATATGAACACCATCTCTTAATTCTGCTATATCGAATAACTTACAAACATTTGAAAAATTGTGCCCCTCTCCTTGGAGCAGTTTTAAATACCTAACAAAGTATTCAAGAAAGCAGGTTTCTGATGAAATTAAAAAATCAAGGAGAACTGTTGCATCAAACCCAATGTTTCTTAAGAGAAATAAAAAAATACAGTGAGGATTAAAGCCATGTTCATGTGTCTGATGGTCCCAAGTTTCTTTTTCTTGGGTCATGCCCTTAGCAGCTTCATTCCATGCTCTGTAAATACATGTAGTTATACAATCCAGATTAAATATCAGCTCAACTACCAATTGTTTTCAAAGCAAATACTTAAAAAAAAACATCCTTTTCCAATATACTTAATAATTTGATCCAAAATGACAACCAGAATGAAAAAAGCAAGATACTTAATACATTCAGTGTGACCATGACAAACTGAACATGTAAAGTTCATAGAGCAGCTATTCCAGATGAAAAAAATTCAGATTTATACAAAATCAAATCCAATTTAGAAATATTCCTTTCATTGTGAGGGAATAAGAAACCAATTTTGATATAAATAAGATAAGTTCTAAAAGCTGTATATATTTTCAAACTGGATTCATATTTGACCTCTTTTAAGCCTAGCTCAAAACGCAAAGGAATTTATGTTCTTGATTAAAATCCTTTGAAAATTTGGCCCTAATAAACATTCAGTCTCATAACAGATGCTGCCAGCAATGTCATAATACAAGTAAGTACTGGCAGCAAAAAAATTTCACTTAAAATCATTAATAAGCAAACTTTCTCACTAGCCAAGAAAAGGAATAGAAATAAAGAAAATACTTTTGGATCTCAAAGAATGCAGAAGCAGAACCAGGGTAAAAGGTCATCTGTAATTTCATAATCAATTATAGATACTGTCTTTATGAAGATGTCATCACAAAATCATTTTTAAAGAAACTAAAATTCAAAATGGAAAGTTTGGTTATATTGCAAGTATATACTTATATCTACAAATATAAAGATGAAGATCATTTTTAAAGCAAGTAGTATTTCTTATTAATGAAAAAAATTACAGAATTTTAGAACTAGAAGAAATCCTCAAGAGCATTTAGTGCAATTTCTCCACTTTAGAAATGAAATGTTAAAGCCCAGAGAAGAGAAATTATTTGACTTAGGTAACACACTTAGTAGAAGAACCAGGACTAGAATGTGTGTCTCTTGACTCAATACTCTTTTTGCTGTGCCATTTACAAAGCTGCCTCAGTTAGACAAACTTTCATTGTGAGGGCTGAAATTCGTCCTGTTAATTTATATGTATAAAATTGGGCCCCATCAGAAAGTATGAATAAACACTTAATAGGAAACCACAGTTTTAGGGCTTGTTCCAGCAAAAAAGTAATAAATGCTTTTAAAAGCAACTATTAAAGTATTCTCATTTTCCTGGGATTTATTAGTACAATAATTACTTTTAAATATTTTTACTGGCTTAACTAATAAACACTATACCAACCTAGTAAACTTTAGATAAATGCTTAATGATGCTTTTGTAGCCTCCAGCATGTCATCGTCTTGTTCTATGAAGATTTTAGAGATCCATTCACAGTGATGATGCAATTTCAGGGAAGGCTGAAGGTGCTGTTTTAAGAAGGTCAATAACCCAGACATGAATTTCTGTAATTCAGCTTAAAAAAAAAATCCCCAAAATAAAATAATTAAAATATAAGCAATACTAAAGTATTCTGTGTCTTTATACAAAACTCTTACTTACAAAAACACACTCTTGTCAATAGAAATACTAAAAAAAAATTTTCTCATGGTATCTCAAGAAGGTAACTAAGTTTTAAATGGCCAATACAAAATGGAGTTAGTCATTTAAACACAATTCTCAAAAATACTTTTTATAAATCAATAGTTTAATATAGGAAACTATGGATGAAGATAATTTTTTTCAAGTAAGTTTTTTTTTTTAATTTAAATTGGTAAGTAGAATATGTATAAAAGGTTTATAACAAGTTCTGCAGTGGAAATAGTAATTATGTAAATTCAAAAATTATTACTGAATAAATATAGATATGATATAAATAGCTGAAGCCTTTGCTAATAAGATATCACTAAAACTTGAAACATTACACCTTGGGGAATTTTTTTTAACTGCAATTACACTCTAAAAGTACATAGCAATGCCACCTAGTGTTCTAAATTAGAACTGCATGAAATAGAAATCTTTCTAGAATGTTTGCATAGAAAAATCAAAGAATTTAATTTGCAAGGCTTTTAATTTGTTGTAAACAACATCTTGGTATGAAACTTTACCATGGAATTAATATTCTCTCCAGGTAAGGCTTATATCCTATGGTTTCTCTCAAGTAAAACCAAGGAATCCTTTTTACACCTAAACTGAAATATCAGAATTTAAATGGTCTTCATTTGATAGAATATCAAAATGTAACATAATAAATTAATAAATTAACCTAACTATTCAATCAATTCAATTCAATCAAAAATTCTCTGTATGCAACAAAGGATCCTCCATAATCCCCCAAGAGATCCTGAATAAGTGAAGATTTCATGCAGCCATTTCTTTAGAAAATATGTCACTAGTCAGGTCCATTTCTAATTTTTATTTATCAACTTTTTTTATGTGTCATTCTTTTACACAGGGTTATTATTATAAAAACACAATGCTTGTGTGACTATGAATTAATTTTGTTGGTCATTTTGTTCACAGAAAACCAGACACTTAAACGATATTTTTTAAAATAATAATTATTTTCTCTAAAATAAATTTAATCCATAAAATGGTAGCTGAAGAATATGCTCATTTAGAATTAAATGAAAGCAACCAATTACACAAATTTATTTCTATATAAATGCATTAATTTATAAATTATAAAAACTTAACAGTCATTTACCTAAGTTTAGGGAAAACCTCACTGGTTCAAACTGGAAAGATTTAATAAAGCTTCAAACTTAGAAAACAGCTGGTAAGATCATGCATGTATCACTCTGCTTGGAGGGTGGGAGGCAAATTAACAAATTACCTTTTACTTCATTTGCTGACGTACAATTATGCACCTTGATTTCTAAGGATTTCAGTAAAACCAAACTTGATGCTCTAAGGATGATGAGGTCATGGACAAGACTTTTATTTCCAGGTTGAACTTCACTGCCTCCAAAGTGGCTGGGTTTTCCACTAATAGATAACTGCTTCAACCATCCCAAATTCACAGCTTGCAAAAAAGCATTACCCAAAGTTAACATGTCCATATCTAAATAAGGATCTTGTTCAGCTAAAGTGGGAAGTGAAGTATTTAGCACATCTTCACCCACTTTATGTAACAGACATCTTTTAAGAAGGACGATGAACTGCTTTTTGACTAAAGAGTGAATAGGCCAGGTAATAATGTCCAAAGCACAAAATATTTTCAAATAAAAAATCCTCTGGCAAGTGAAATATAACTTCAAGTGGATTCTGGAGGCTATAAGAATTTCCAGCAACTCCAGAAAACAAATCAAGAAATTTGTAACTTTAGGATTTAATGACATATCTTGGTAGTTTTCAAAATGCTGAGAAAAAACCGAACAGTAAAAGACTTCAAAAAGAAAATCAAAAGATGTCAAAAACTGCTTCAATATTTCTGAAACAAAAAAGAAATTATAAATGGTAAATAGAAGACTATGTAAGTAATTAAAGCACAATTAAACATACATATTAACATTTTAAACAAATTTTAAGACTGATTTTATATTTGTCACAACCAAAATCATAAGAAAAACAAAATAACTAACAATTTCTACAACAAAAGCAGCTCTATGAGGACCTTAAAAACTTATGTGGAAAGCTACTTAGTAGAAAAATATAAACCAGAATAAGATAAAAATGTAAGTATAAAGTACTCATAAAGTTAGAACTTGTAAAAGGAGGGAAGGGAAAAACTTGAACTTGAAGGCTATGTGGCATAGCAAAAAAAAAAAAAAAACAACCAACAAAAAACAAACAGGGGACTTAGATTTTAAGATTCAAATCCTGTCTCTAACAATTATTACTTATGAGACCTAGACAAGTTATTTAAACACTCTGGGAGTCAATTTCCTCTATTACTGAATGAAGTTAAATAGTCTCTTCTAGCACTAAATTTCTAATATATAATCTAAAGTTCATAGGGTGATTTAATAATTGAAAACTTCAATTTCTACTTCAAAAATACAAACTTATTTTAAAAGTTAACCTATTACTCTAGGACTTTCAAAAATGTTATAGGGAAAGCCTGTCTTTCCTATTTTAGAGATAGACGGGAAGCTGTGAAATAGAACTCATTCTATATTATAAGCATGAACTTCTTTCAGTGGTAATGATAATTATGTCAAAGAACTGGCACCTGCTTTCTGTAAACATGTAGCCTTCAATATTTCTTTTATTACAGCTGTAAGAGTCCAGAGACAATATGAGATTGTATTACTCTCAGGGTAGTCAGAAAGAGTTTTTAAACAAAAAGATGTCCATGTTTTATTTACTATAGCCTGTTAGAAAAAAGAAAAAAAAAGGAATAAGTTATGCTTTGAATTTTACCACAAACCAATTATTCTTCATGATACAAATTTAATTCCATATAAGCATTTTAAAATTTTGGTCAAAAATTTATTTTCTCTCTTGCCCTTGCCATTGGAAAATGTTTTAAAATGCAGTCAGGGAAAACAAATTTTCATACTGGTCATGACCAAAAATGTCTCACTCGAAACTGAATGCCTCACCTCTGTCAGGAGGTAGGTAGCACACTATAATAAAATATAGTATCATGGGACCTCTGTCCAGTGCTTGGTCACTATATTGTTTGCCTTTAAAATGTCACTTTTATTGCAGATGGTTCTCCTAGTTCTGCTTACATCAGTTCAACAAATTTTCCTAGGTTTCTTTGAAAGCATTTTTTCATAATTTTTTATAGCACAATGTTATTCTATTACACCAATATAGTATAGTCTGTTCAACCACTCCATTTGATAGGCATCTCCTTGCTTTCCCCTTTTTTTGTCACCACAAATAGCTGTTGTGAATATTTTTGTACTTGTAGATCCCTTTTCTTTTTCTCTGATCCCTCTGGGATATAGGCCCAGCAATGGTATAAACAGTTCAAATGGTACACAGTGTATTGAGTTTTTGAGAAGTTCTATTTCTCAGAATGACTAAATCAATTCACTGCTTCACCAACAGAGTATTAATTAGCTGTTCTACTAGAGTCCCTTCATTAGTAATTTTTCTTTTTATCATCTTTGGGATGAAAGCATGGAAAAACTTGAGAGTTGTTCTAATTTGAAGTTTTTGAATTATTAGTTTTTTTAATATGGCTAATGATAAATTTTATTTCTTCCATAAAAAATTGCCAGTTCATATCATTTGACTATTTATCAACGGGAGATTGACTTTTAGTCTTTTAATATGAATCAGTCTCTTATGTTTCTGGGAAATTTTGCCCTTATCAGAGAAATCTGCTTCAAAGATTTTTTTTCTTTTCTTTTGTCCTCTCTAATTTCTCCTTCAAAGACTTTCCTCCTCTACTTATCAGTTATTATTCTAAGTTTAACTGCATTGGCTTTATTTGTAAAAAGAAAAAAAAACTTGTTATTTTTACATAATCAAAATTCCCCTATAAAATATTTATACCAAATGATATCCCCACCCCCAATTTTAGAATTCTATGAAAAAATTCCATGAAAAATTCTATGAATAGGCTGTCTGAAATTACATATCCTAGTATTACTCAAGCCAATAAGTGATATTAATTGCTATTTGTTTATTTGTGAAGTAGAAGCTAAACTATAGGGTGGCTAGGTGGCGCAGTGAGTAAAGCGATGGCCCTGGAGTCAGGAGGACCCAATTTCGGTTCCAGGCTCAGACACTTAACACCACACAGAAAAACTAGCTGTGTAACCTTGGGCAAGTTACTTAACCCCAACTGCCCTCCAAAAGACAACAACAACAAAAAAGAAGTTAAACTATAAAAGAGGAAATGAAGCTCAACTTATTTGCATATAGTATATATGTATATGTACATATAGAGAGATAGATGTGGTAGGGGGACTATCTTAAAGGCTATTCTTAAAAATTTATGCTAATTTATATATTTTCACTAAACTTTATGATAATAATGTATTCAAGTTTTTGAATTCTGATTCTTTACTCTCACATTTATATTATTAGAATGTTATTTAGCATAATACAGTACTAATCAAAGGGTTTAGAGAATAAAATTTTATCAGTGCTTCTTAAATTGTGGGTTGCAACCCAGTCTAAGAAGCACTGAAGGGGTCATGAGTGGACAAAGTTTAAGAAGCCCTGTTTTAAATGAAAAGAAAAATCTCAAAATAATCACTTGAATGATTTTTAAGAAAGTTTATTTATAGAAGAAATATATCATTTGGTAACAATTTTCTATACTCACCTTTTCTCTGAGTTGTAAATATAAGAGTGAGGCAAGACACTTTGCAGCCATATGAGATAACAACTTATCAGAACCATGGAATGTGCCGATCTGAGCAAAAGCAAATATTCATATCTTAAAAATCTGAATTTTAAATTCTCAAACTTGATATTAATATTTTTAAGTAAAGAAAAACTTACTAATTTAGACTCCAGTTCATATGGCTTTAAAAGAATTTCAATTATATCACTATACTTCTCTTTTATACTGAATTCCATTTTTTTAGATAGTATTTTGGTTAACATCATCTTGATGACTGTTAATTGAAGCAGCATTATATCTCTGGGATTACTAACTTGAAAATTCATTTTCAAATTCATTGATGCTACAGGAGTGGGAGTGGCATCAATGTTGACAGAACTAGCTTGGTTACCATGATGAACACATGGCCACTTCAGGAAATCTGATGTGGATAAATCTTGGGCTGAAAAAGGCAGATTGAGATAAAATGCATATTCTTGGCTCTCTTTTTCAAGTGGACCTCCAAGAAGCATCTTCTTATATAACTGTTCTAAAACTTGATAGGAAGCTTCCATTTTTTCCCAAGATGTTATTTGTTTGATTTCAATTTTCTTGAAGCAACTGTAGTCTCTCCAACCTAAACACAAGCAGAATATTACTTTACATATACCTAAAATAAAAACAAATACAACAGCATTAAAAACTTAATTTGTAATACTACAAACTTAACTCTTTCTATTCAATCACTTAATTTACTTTTAAAACTGATGATATGCAATTAAAAAAATATAAAAACTTTTTAATAGCAACATGGCACAAAACACAGGCCCTGGAATTTTTAATGACTTTTTGAGTGGAATAACTCAAATAAGTTTGTAATCAACTATAATTAACATCTTTAAATGAAAATTATAGTCGAATTAGAGTCAATTTGATTTGGCAAATATTGATTGTCTACTACATGCATTACATTCTGTTAGGCACCAGGAGAAAATGTTTAGGTAAAACACAATTCTTGCACTAAAGTAACACATCTAGTAAGGAGATGACACATAGGCAAAACAAATCATCTAAATGCATAAGCAAAGTCCAAGTCAAATGCTACATGATACCCAAGTGGACAAAGGTCACTTCTGCCTAGGAAAGATCAAGGAAAGAATGTATTCTGAAAATTTGGTACATTTCCTTCCTTGGACATCTTCCAAGATGCTAGGTAAATTATAGTGGGAATTTGAAGTAAGAGTTATGGTTGGTACCTTCTAACTCTCCAGTTGTGATTTTTTTTCTTTTAAATTTTGAGGTAGCATTTCAGGTGGCTTTAAAAGGTATATAAAATGTTTTAAAGCAGAGGTGTCAGATATAAAGCTTGTAACACTCCCACCTGCTGCATGAATCAAATTAAATATTGAACAAAATAAATAAAACCATATTAAATGTAGATATTACATTTTAAAATTAAGGCAATATATGGTTCATAGGAATTCTCACGTATGGATTAATGGCTCTCATTTCTACTCGATTTTTTTTTTTGCTTTTTTGAGGAAAATTTGGGTTAAGTGACTTGCCCAAGGTCACACAGCTAGTTTTTGTGTTAAGTGTCTGGGGCCAGATTTGAACTCAGGTCCTCCTGACTCCAGGGCCGGTGCTCTATTCACTGCGCCACCTAGCTGCCCCTCTACTTGAATTTAACTCCAACGTTTTAAAGGATGCAACAGACCAGGCAAGCATGAAAGGCAAAAGGTAGGAAACAATAGGAAAAAGTACAGGGTATGTTTAGCTGCAGATAATATATGTGGAGAAAAGCAGGGAAGGGATTAGCATTTATATAGTGTTTACCATATACCAGGCACTGTGCTAAAAGCTTTCATAACCACCCTGGGAAGTAGCTGTTATCTCCAATTTACTCCAATTATTGTTATCTCCAATTTACAAAAGAGAAAGTAAGGCAAACAGGTTAAAGTGACTTGCCCAGGGTCATATAGCTAGTTAAGTAGCTAAGGTCAAATCTGAACTCAAGGCATGCTGACTCCAGATCCAGTACTCTATCCACTATATCCTCGAGCTGCCTTAGTAGCATAAGATCAGGTTAGAAAGACAGGGAGGTGGTCAGGTTGTGGAGAACTTCAATGCCAGGCAGAAAAGACTGATTTTAAGCAAAGAAGTAATCCAACAAACAATGGATTACAGTAGGCAGAGTGGAGGCTACAGTCCCAGTAGGGAGAAATAAGGTCCTTGAGCAAAGTGGTGACTATGTGAAGAGACAGGGTAAATGAGAGAAATACTGCCAAAGTTGTCTCTAGAGGACATAAAACAATGTTTTACCATAGTAGTTGCTTAAAAAATATTTGGATTTTATTGATAACTAATTGGATATGAGAGAAAGGATTGAGGAAAGGATCAAAGATAACAGCAAGGTTTGAACATGGAAGCCTGGTAGTCCCACTGATAGAAAAAGTAAATTAGGAAGGAGAATTTGGTTTTTGATCTGCTAACTGAGGAAATAGCTCTTCTAGGCAAATATGTCCTGCAAGGAGAGATATGGCTTTTCGACTTGGAAAAATAAATTAGGGATTGAGATGGAAATTTAGGAATTACAAGTATACAGGTGACAGTTAAAGTACTAGGAATGAATGGAATTGCAGAGACAATGCATAAAAGAAAAGAGAATGGATGACAAAACCTATTTAACCTATTCAAAAAAGACAGCAAAGGAGACAGAAGGTATGTTTTTGAGAAAAGGACCAAGAGAAAGATGCAAAGTCAAGGGGAAGAGGGAGTATTCAGAACTTTTAATTAATCTCTTCCGGAAATATACAATCCATTTTTAAAAAGAAAAAAATCCAGTTTTTATGAAGCTTAAAATCCTCTTTCAAAAGAGCAAGAACAAAATTCAAAAGAGCACTAAGAATGATTACAAAAACGTGACATAAATCTATATGGAAAATGCTTAGAATGGGCTTGCAAAAAAAAAAAAAAGCTAAAGACAAAAAACAATTCTTTCTTAAAGTTATGTGTAGAATAGGATAGTATTTAGAACAGGAAATGTCCTAAAATTTCATTTAGTCCAACCCCTCATTTTAAACGTGAGGAACTAAGACCCAAAGGTCTTACATGTTTAAGGTCTTAATAAGGCAGTAACAGAGCAGGCAATGGATCTCAGGCTCTTCAAATATAGGAATTAAGTGAACCCAGACACTTCACATCTGGGACTTGCTTAGGGAAAATGACACAATATTAAGAGAGGAGATGGATTACTCTACCCCTACTTATTTTCATCTTTTCCATCAAGGAGAAACCTCACTTTAAAAATGATAAAGCAAACAGCATTAAGAAAGTCTAAAAGAAAATATAAGGAAACATCTAGCCATTTTAAATTAATTTCAAATTTGTGATTTAAACAAAATATATCCTGTAGTTTCAAAAGAACTTCTAAATTATTTCCTAATCATGCAAGTTCTCACCCATGCAGTCACTGTTCACTCTTCCCTCTCCCTCACCCCTATCTCCATGTAACCATTCGACTGAATCTCTATCCAAGTGCTGTCTGACTCTATGTTTACATCTCTTATATTTGCTCCCTTTTTTCTATTCCCCTAACCACTAACTCATGTTTCTGGTCTTCATCATCTCTCACTTCAACTATTATAAGAGCCTTCAGATTGTTATCCCTTGCTTCTCCAACCCATTCTGTACACAGGTGTAAAAATAATCTTCCTAAGGTAGAGGGCTGACCATGTCACTCAAATCATTGCTATAAAAACCTTTGGTAGCTCCTTAAAGGAGGGATGCACAACAAAATATATGGTACTTGACCTTGTAGTTAAGTAAAATCTCTATAACCTGGCTCCGACCTCCCTTTCCAGATGTACTTTAGCATTATTCTCCATGAGGTAGAAGTAGGGACAAAATGTGTTCCAGGCACAGGTCAACAGAAAGACATAAAGATGCAAGTAAGTATAGCATGGTGTCAGTAACAGAGAGAAAGTTAAGCTAGGCTGCAAAATCCAGGAGAGTAATGTATGAGGCAGGAAGGATAGGCTGGTAGCAGGTTGTGGAGGGCTTTATGGAACCAGTGGAGCTTACTGCACAGGGAAGCAATATAGTAAGATCTGTACTTAAGGAAAATCACTTTGGGGTCAATGTGGAGGATACACTGGAGTGGAGACTGATGAGAGAAAGAGAGAGACAGAGAGAAAGAGACCGACCAGTGATGACGCCATTACAATAACTAAGAGGTAATGAGATCATAAGGCAAGGCAGTGGTTTTGAGTAGAACTAGATGTTATGGAGTTTGAAATGAGACTTGGCAACTGACTGGATAAGTGGGAATAGGAATGGTGAGGAATTGAGGACGAACATAGCATACCAATTTCTGGAAGACTTTCATGATTTCTTTATGGACAAAAGAAATGTGGCTCATTAATGATAATACAGTTAAACGGGTTCTTAAGTGGCCGGACAACTATACCTAAAAATTTTGATTCATTTCAGGTTAGAAGATCTCTAATGAATGATGTGCCACTAGGCATATCCTTGGCAGAGCTGGGACAAAACATCTGTCCTTATGTGGGTTTAAAAATTGGTATACTCTCAGCTTTTGAAAACAGGGTTTTGTATTATTGCATAATTACAGGTTTTAAGACTTTACTGAAATAGGACCTAAGCCATTACTTAATGCAAAAGACTCATATGCCATAGAAAATATAATTTTTTTGGCATTAAAAAAGTAGACATTGGGGCAAAAAGCTTTCAGGCTACATCTATGATTTCACTGATGTGGAATTTTCCTCCTTATTAATACAGTTTCAACTCACCTATATAGGCTTTAAAGATTGCTTGGGGGAACCAAGAGATTAACTGACTTGTCCATGATCAAACACACAGTACATGTCAGAAGACAGACTTAAGCCTGTATCTTCCTGACTCTGAAGGCCTGTTCTGTATCCATTATATAACACTGCCTTTTCAGGCTTTTATAAAAAGTAATATTTAAAAGGATTTCTCATTATGAACCTCCCCTCCCCCATAGAATTTCCATCACTACAAGTCTTCAGGTTGGATGTCAAGGGTATTTTAAGTGGGAATTTCTACTGAGGTGCTAATTGGACTAAATAACCTATGGCTTTAAAATAAGATTCAGTATAGTCATCCCTTGATATTCATGGTTTTGGTTATTTGTGGGTTGGCCACTGATATTTAAATGGGAATTTTTTAAGATTTGTGGTGTACTAAAGAAAATCACAAACATACATATGTAAAGAAAAGTAAAAAAAAAATCTAAGTCACAAATGCATAAATATATATTATTAATCTATTTTATTTACTATAATAAATATACATACATAAATTTATTATGAAATTAACTTTTGTTAGAAATTTCAGCGCACTAAACTCCAGGCTAAGCCAGGGGTGGGGAACCTGTGGCCTTGAGGCCACATACAGCTTTCTAGGTTCTTGGGTGCAGCCTTCTAAGTCCAAGTTTTACAGAACAAATCCTTTTATTAAAGAGATACGTTCTGTGAAGTTTGGATTCAGTCAAAGGGCTACACTTGAGGACTTAAGAGGGTCACATGTGGCCTCAAGGCCACAGTTCCCCACCCCTGGGCTAAGCACTCTCTTTAGGAAAGCTTCCTTTTTGTCTCATTGAATCTTGCACTTTTTGTAGAAAGAAATCTGTGAAGTAGTTATTGTAGCTACACTGGCAGCTGTGAAGAGGCCACATAGTGTACAAGACATTACTTGTTTTATGTGTTAAATAAATATGGTCAGAATTATTAAAAATAAAGGTTTGGGGATGGGGCTTAGAGTTATTCACAGCTTTTCATAATCATGGAGGCTTTTACCCCTAACCCCTACGAATGTTGAGTTACAACTGTACTGTTGTACCCTTGGCAGCAGCCTGTCTTGTATAATTCTATTCTGATCCTTGAATCTGACCTATTCAACATTTTAATTAGTGATTTGGATGAGGCCATGGAAAGTATGTTTATCAAATCTGCAAATAACACAAAACTAAAGATAGCAAATACATTGATAATTAGAATCAAAAATGATATAGTTAGGATAGCTAATTTACTGAACACTTAAGTGTGTATAAGGTACTGTGAACAGACTGACTTCTAAGGTAGAGGTTTCCCATCACTGAAGGTGTTCAAGCATACATTACAGATAACTTCCCAGGACTGTTAGGAAACTGAATGGAGGGGGAGGGAGAAAGAGGCAAGACAGTAAGTAGAAGAGTATGGAAGAAGTATGATGAGATGACAACTAAAGTCTATTCCAAATCTAAGATTTGTTAATGACCCAAGGGTCAATGTAATTATAGACTAGTTTCCTTTATCATCTACACCTATACTTACAGTATTGTATAATAACTCATGCTAAAAAGCATACTTAACTATAAAATCCTGAATAATACCTTACATTTCTATAACATTTTAAAGTTTACAAAGTACTTTACTTGCATTTGATTCTTAATTCTATGAGTTAGGTACTCTAAGATATCTGTCATCTCACTGATCTGGGTTATTTCCTCCAATATCACAAATTACAACCCATCTAGGCCTGATCATCCTGACTATTCATGTCCTCCCATAAATTCACCACAGAGGTGTTTTCCCAGTGTGCTGGTGGCCTTTCTTGAGTTCACCTAACAATAAAGGTTCATTAATAACCCATCATTTTTATCACGAGTAACCCATTTTTTTTTCCATCAAAAGTTCCTATACCTTTCTTTATATTGTTTCTTTTGACTAATTCCTTACTCAAAATATCTTTCAGTGTTGAAACTCACCACACATTTCTGGGTGATTTTCAATCCATTTCTTTGGAAACTAGTGTTGTATGACTTATAGCCATACATCACCACCTGAATATTGGCATTAAAAAAATTGGCCTTTGTTTCAAAGAGAAGTCTGGGACTATTACAAAAATTTTACAATTTCCTAAAAGCAATATAATCTACTCATTAAATCCTGTTCAAATCTGGGACCAGTTCGCTGCCGAGGTAAAGGTATTGACCAAAATACATACGCTAATTTCCAAGTTCTTTAGTTTGTCTACTTAATTGCATCAAAGTCCATACAAGCAGTGTTCTTTATCCACTTTTTTTTCTATGTGGATAGTCAGGCCAAACTTTTTAGGGGGGTGCTGGATCTTGTTTAGAAGGCAATATTCCCAGACTTGATGTAATCTTTCACCTGTGAGCAGAAATATCTGGTTCTGTGACCTAGGCTCTCTATACTAGACCACCTCCATGACAATGAGGTAAATATGTATTATACGATTTCATGCCTTGCTAGGCACAAATAACCAGAGGGTCAAACCAGGCTCTCCATAAGATTATCTCTCTTTTACAGAAGAGAAAACTGAAGTTCAGAAAAGATAAGAGACTTTTCTCTAGTCACACAGCTTCATAAGCAGCAGCACCAAGAACCAAATACATGTCTCTCAAATCTACCCATTTAACACTGCCTTGTCAGTGTGGTAGAAGACTATAGATCTGGTCTTCAATGTCACTTTCTTGGCTCTGTTACTAACCAGCTAGGGAACCCCATGGAAATCATTTCCCTTCATCATACTCTGATTTCTTTACCTATAAACCGAAAGAATTGGATGGGACCATGACTATAGCCCTTTAGCCAAAAGATTCTTTAAGTCTTTAAGTGTTTGAGGCATCTGTTTCAGAAACTTCAATTTATAAAGCACAGCTATTCATATGAAGATGACCTACCTCACAAATTCTTTACAAAATGCAAAAAAAAAAAAAGTGGTTTTTAAGTGAAAGCATGTGACCAAGAACTTAAGTTTTATTCTTAAGTGTAATATCTTCAACTACACAGATCTAGAACACTATGTTATTTTGTGTCTGCATTTCAATAAAAATTTAAGCTAATTAAGATTAATTAACAAAATTTCTAAATCTCAAGCAAATCAGAATGGAAATTTTCAATAGGTATAAAAAATATGTGTTTTCCTCAGGGAAAAACAAAAACGGAAAAGATATCTGAGAAGGGCAGATCTCTTAAAAGTACAATTTGTTCACTGGGAAGACAACATTGTCACATCATTGTAATTCCAAAAGTATCAAATGATGGGTTGCAAGTAATCTATGTCTTATATTCAGCCAAACAAAATAACAGACTCCCTTCTGAAATGCCTAATAATTTTTTGTTTCCTGATAGTTTCAGAAATAAAAAACATTACTGATACCAATTAGGAAAAACAAAATCTGAGAACTGTAGGGAAATGCAGTAATAAATGTAGGGAAAGAAATATGTGATCTGAAGTCAGAGAACGTGGATATGAATTTTTCATATTGTTACATGCTACCTATGTGACTCTAGGTAATTGACAACTTCTCTGGGTCTCAGTTTTCTCATCTGTAAAATGAAGGGGTTAGACCAGATGATCTTTAAGTTTCCTTTCAGTACATGATCCTATATAAAGTAATGCCTCTATTAATGAACAGGTTATATTCCAATGATTTTTTTAAATCAAAAATGCCATAAGCAGAGGTAAAAATGATACAGGAGACACAAATGTGCATATCAAGACAAAAATTTTAAATCCTTTAACAGTGAATAAAATAAAGTATAATAAGCTGAAAAAATATTCGTAAATCTTGGGGAAGGATGCAGATTTAGGTGGAGGTTATATTAAAATTATGAGAAGTAGAGAAGAGGAAGCCTTCAATTCTCAGGAAAGGAAAAGGGGTAAGGAGGTTTAGAAATTATTCATGGGTCATCCTCTTAAGAGTCAACCCCTCACTCTATCCTTTTGAGATTGTTTGGGATCCCAGTTCCATCATCCACATGTTAGTTATCCCTCTTATCTTCATATCCTTCACAAATTAAGCACATCACCTATGCCTTCATCCAAATAACCGAGAAAAATGCTACACAGGATAAGGCCTTATGACACTTTACTGAACACAACAGTCTTATGTTCAGTCAGTTCCAAATCAACCTACATGATAATATAGATACAATAGTACTATACCCTCATGGAATTCTCACCTACTTTCCTCAGTATTTGGTTCAAAATGCTCTCTGAATGTCCCTCCTAAAAAAGTGTACATTTCTTGCTCTCCATACTCACAGAAGTAACTACTGCAATACCTGTAGCTCCAGAGACCAATCATCCTTGCAAATCATCCCTTCCTAGAACCACGCTCCTCTAATGCCAGAAGGTCCCTTGGTTAATTGCACCTAAGCATCCCTAGTGACTTGAGGGAGAAGGGGAGAGAAGAGAAAGAGGGAATATCTGAAAAATAAGCACCAAGATTTACATAAGGCTGTGAGAACCACTTACAAATGAAGAAACTGAAGTGACCTGCCCAGGGTCACGTGTGTAGCAAGTTCCAGTGATGGAATTCAAAGTGAGGATTTCAAGACCAGATAATTACTTCCTATTATATGTCAGTATATAATGGATTTTCTCAGCTCAACTCTAGAACCTCAAGCAATCTTAAAAGGATTAATTAAGAGGTAACTCCAAGTAGAGTATACCAGTATACCCAGGGGGATTTGGGAGCCTAATCTCAGAATCTGGCTTCAGAAGTCTGAAATTCCTTTAAGGATAAGAAACAAGCTTTAATTTCACATCACAAATTTTAAAATGCAAATGTTTAGTTGCTTCTGTGTGAAATGATAACAAAAAATAAAGTGTTAATCCCCAGTTGAACATAAAAGACTAGAACTGACAACTTCAAATTTATAGAAACTAAAAGCCATTCCCCAATATATAAATGGCAAGAGGATACAAACATTCAGTTTTTAAAGAAAAAAAATCCAAGTTATCAATAACCATATGAGGAAATGCTCTTAATCTCTAATAATTAGAGAAATGCATATTAAAGCAACTTTGAAGTTCTACCTTATAGCAATCAGACTGGCAAAGATGACAACAAAAAAAAAACAAAAACAACCAGACCATGGAGGGGCTGTGGAAAAATAGGTAAAATTAGTGCATTGTTGACCAATCTGTGAATTGGTCCAGCTATTTTGGAAAGCAATTAGGAACTAGGCCCATAAATTTACCAAACGGTTCATACCCTTTGACCTAGCTAAATGACTTCTAAGCCTATACCCCCAAAACAAATCAAAGAAAGAGGAAAGGGAACTATCTAAATATATCATAGTAACTTTCTTCATGGCAACTCAAAATTAGAAATTAAGGGACTATCCTGTCATTGAAGAATGGCTAAATAAATTGTGGTACATAAATGTAATGGGGCATTATCATGCCTTAAGAAATGATGAAATGGACAATTTCAGAGGCAACCAGGAAGACTTCTGTTAACTGATCTAGAATAAAGTGTATAGAGCAAAGAAAACAATTCATACAATGATAATATTATAGAGAAAAAAAAAAACTGAAAGATTTTCGAGCTCTATCAATGCAATGATAAACCACAGGTCCAAAAGAATGAAGATGAAACACCCCACTCATCTCCTGACAGAAACATGATGGAACTTAAAATGAAGGAAAAAGGCATAAATTTTCAGACATGAGTAAACTAGAAATTTGTTTTGCTGAACTATGTTGCTATGTGCTGGTAGACTTTTTTTAGGTTTAAAAAAAATCTGGCTTCATGGGTTTGATGAATATGAACAAGATATGCCCAAGATATGCACAAAGATGAGGAACTTGTCAACATGGAGGGTAAAAAGCATAAGATGTTGGGTACAGAAGAAAAATGTCTTAAATTTAACCTCTACTCTATGGTTGCAGACAAAGGGAACTTGTGCAGAGAGGTGTTTTTCCCCTAATACAGTTCTAAATTTATGTGACTATTTCGCATGATTTATGAAGTTTTCCTTATTTTTAAAAAGGTAAGAAACAATTTTGTTCCTAGAGAATCAGTAGTTACTTGAATATCACCATAAGCAAGAACACTAGAAATTACCTACTTCTGTATGGATTGACAATTATCATTCTAGACAGACAAATTTTAAATGTTCATATTTTTAGAAATTTTATTTAGATTTCTACTAAAAATAGTTCTACAGTCTAATGTTGGACACTGGCTAAATTATATTTTGCTAAATGATTTCTTAAAGGCAAAATTGTATTAATCACTGTAAGAAAAAGTCACCTGAATTAAAAATGTCAACTTCTAGTTATGTGGCAATTAATACTATACTGAAGACTTGCTAATCACCCTAAAATACCCCCCCCAAAATAACAGAAACATTGGCAGAAAAAAAAAGTTATAGAGTAAATAATCTAGGACAAAGTAATGAAGGCTGCTAGATGGCTCAGTGGATAGAGTGCAGAGCCTGGAGTCAGGAAGATGTGAGTTCAAATCCCCCCTCAGATACTAACTAGCTGCGTGACCCAGGACAAATCACTTAATTTCAATTTGATTAATTCACTAGACAAGAAAATGTCAAACCACTCCATTATCTTTGCCAATAAAACTCCATACAGAGTCACAAAGAGTGGGGCACAACTGAATGACTGAACAGCAAAAATACAGTAAATAATCTGGAACAATGTAATGTATTGCTTACATTACTCTATCTCCGCTAACTACAAAAAAGGATTTCATGCATTTCATCAAACCCCTGCATTCTTGATGAAATAAAAGATGATTTAGAGAAATCAGAATTTGACAGCCTACTCTGCAGTCTTCTTTTTCAGGTTGTGTTTATTCATTGTTAGCATATATTAATAACAAAACTAAATTATCCTATCTTAGGATATAAAGTCTTTTTTTCATTCAAGAATTAAACTCAAATTTGAGGCACAATTTTATGATCTAAGGTATCATAAAATTTGTTCCCAATTACTTTGTGAACATGCTCATTTTTTGCTTCCATTCAAATTTTCTGTCTAAAACGAATGGAAAATATGCTAAAAAACAAGTGGTCATTGGTTAAAAAGCATTCTGCAGAAAAGTTTCCTTAAAAAATCCAAAGTAGGGAGAAGCTATCATCAAATTTAGAATGAACCAAAAAAAAGGGCAGGGGGTGGGATGGGGGTGAAAGAGGGTCAGGAAAGAAGTACTTTGCATATTGTTTCAGTGGTTTCAGTCTCATCCAGTCTTAACCCCAAAACACTCCGGTCCTAGAAGAAGCTCTTTTTGGTCACTGTTTGGGTTCTGTCTCACTCAGAATAAATGTAAATAACAATTGTTTGTTTTGGCTAGAAACCATGAGGGTCTTCTCCCAGATCTATTTTTTTTTAAAGAGGCCATTTTTTTTTAATTTTTTTTATTTTAAGCAATCGAGGTTAAGTAACTTGCTCAAGGTTACACGGCCAGTTATTTCTGGGTGTGGTGCTGAGTGTCTGAGCCCGGGATTCGATCTCCAGGTCTTCTCAACACTGGAGCCGGTGCTCTTACTCGCTGAGCCACCTGGCCGCCCCTAAGCAATTGGGGTTAAGTAACTTGCTCAAGGTTACACGGCCAGGTGTTTCTGGGTGGGTGCTAAGTGTCTGAGCCCGGGATTCGATCTCAGGTCTTCTCAACACTGGAGCCAGTGCTCTTACTTGCTGTGCTACCTGGCCGCCCCGCGAGAGGCCATTTTTTAAAAACCTTAATCACTGAACGAAGACCTGTTAAGGACCTTAGCTTGAAAATTCCAAATGCATCCTGGACCATCTCCAGTTGTCCTAATCCATATCTTGCCCCTGGATTCAAATAACCGCAGAGGAGAAAGTAAGGATGATCACTTTGAACAGCCCTCCCTCACTTAAATCCAATTCACTTGAATGTCATGGCCTCACGACCCTAAAATCATGGTCCTCTTCAAGAATAAAGGACAAACAGTAGCAGTTGTGTCCAACTCTTTGTGACCCCATTTGAGTTTTACTTGGCAAAGATACTGGAGAGGTTTGCTGTTTCTTCCTCTAGCTCATTTTACAGATGAGGAACTGAGGCAAACAGGGTTAAGTGATTTGCAAAGCATCACAAACCTAGTGTCTGAGGTTGAATTTGAATGAGTCTTCCTGAGTCCAGGCCCAGCACTCTAACCCTTATGCCACCTACCTGTCCCACTGTGCCACCTGGAAGGTATTTAAATACACAGTTGCAAATAATAAAGAAAATTAGGTTTTGATGACATGTACTTTTAAATTTTAATTCTGGACCAATATTATGGTCTGTGGTTTCATTAAAGATGACATTCTGATTGTTTTGAAGATCATTTTAACTTCAATGTTATGAGCAGGAGAAGCAGTATGTAGTAGCAAGAATCTAAACAAAACCAGAAAAACTGGGTATCAACAACTCACTCAGCAACCTTGGACAAGTTACTTACCTTTTCTGGGTCACAGTAATCTCACTTGTGATATAAATTGTTTGTAGCAGATCATCTCTCAAGCGTTCCATTCCAATAATAAAACAGTTTACTATCAATGTAGTTTCCTAAAATGAAATTATTCATTTTGAAATGTTTTGCCTGTGGAAATTAATAGTATAATATAAAAAAAATTACTAAGGATATTGAGAAACTATGTGCCACTAAAAAGTATAAGCTTTACAAATGTATTAATTCAACAGACTTTATATTAAAGGCTAGGTATAAAGGGAAACAAAAGTATAAGAAAACACACACACACACACATGATTAGCTGTTTACCCTGGGCAAGTCACTTAATCCTGTTTGCCTCAGTTTCCTCATCTTAAAGGAGCTGGAGAAGAAAATGGCAAACCACTCCAGTATTTTTGCCAGGAAAACTCCAAATGGAATCATGAAGAGGTGGACACAACTCAAATGATAGAACAACATCGGTAGTAAGGTTCTCCAGAGGTTTCTTTGCATATGATATTTTATTAACTACATCAAGTCTAGGCAGGTTTCACAGCCTCCTAAGTGATATTTATTATGGAGAGTTTGACCTACTGATCTACAAGGGTGGGAAAAACAAGCAGATGAAGAATGCCTACTGTGCAGGCTTATAAGTCAGCTATGTATAGATAAACCATCAGTAACTATATCTTGAACAGCTACCTCACCCAGGCAATGATCTAGTTCTAGAACTTCCTGGAACAGGACAGTAGGCTGGAGTGACTTTGGAAAATAACACAATGTTTTTAAGTTTCTCTCTGAAACAAAGGTTTATCTTTTTACCCTAACATTTTCTCACAGCACAGTTTAGAACTACACACACACACACACACACACACACACACACACACACACACCCCTCTCCATTCCCAGTGTAATCATTTTGAACATACTTATTTAAATACTTCCAAAATCTATTTCAAGTGGGCACACTGCAGCAATGCAGATCACAATCTGACACTGCTCAGAGGTGATTCAATGGATTGCTGAAGCCAAAAATAAACAAACTTAATTTTCTTTCCAATCCTTTGGTGAAGGGATTCTAAGAGATACTCATAGCCATTTCAGCTTAGCAAAATCTATTTCGACCTGCACTTTGCAGGCTTAACATTTGGGGACTAAAGATCAACTCTCCTGCAACAATGAAGCATTACAGTGGAAATTCAATGGGTGTCTTTTACAATGTTGTTCAGCAGTTTTTCAGTCATGTCTGACTCTTCCGGACACTATTTGGTGTTTTCTTGGCAAAGATATTGGAGTGGTTTGCCATTTTCTTCTCCAGCTCATTTTATATCTGAGGAATTGAAGTAAAGAGACTTAAGTGACTTGCCCAGCAGTCTGTATAATACTGCACTGTGGAAAACATTATAAAATTATTTAGAAGGAAGCAAAATTTGGACCTCACAAATTTGTGACCATCTGGTCTGTGCTCAAAGGTCACTGACTCAGAGCTTGTAGAGACCTCACATCACTTTAAGGCTTACTTTTTCAAACTTTCTTCATTTGAAAAAAATCCACTAAGCAAAAAACAGTAGCAAAAACGTGATAGCAATTTGGTAACATCTTCATAACGTAAATAAAGCTACTAAGTTAAATATAAATAACGCTTATTCCCTAAAATTAAATATTATTCATTCCTTGAAGTAGGTGGAGGTTTTTAAAATATAGTGGTCCATTAATTAGTCCGACTTCCCTCGGACTACAAAGTAGCAAAATATGCAATTTAGTAACAGATCACTGGCTTACACTGACTTGGATCTTTAACATTCAGAAAACGCGTTCCCCACAAAAGCACAACGAAGTAGACGGCCCAAGTAGCATTTCTATTTTACAAACTTCTGGTCCATGCTTCTTTCTAAGAGTCACGACTTTTTAGGCGTATTTAAGAAAAACAATTTGATCGATGCCGGCCCCTGACCTCGGGAAAACTCACCCTTTAGTCCCTTAAAACTTTTGGAAACGCACGTGCAGAACTCTGGGCTGGAAGGCTACGACAGCTCCTCCCAGCGCCCTCCGCGTCACAGGGAAGTAGCTTTCAGCCCAGCCTGGAAGGGCTGCCGGGCTGATGATCCGGGAGGGGCTGCGGGGCTTCCACTTCCTTTGGGGTGGGGCAGCCGCCGTCACCTATCCCTACCCTCAGCTTCCCGGGCCCCCTTTCTCCCTCCCCTAGTCAGCCCCTTCCCCTTCAGTCAGTCTTAAAAACTCCTTGGCGAAGATTCCCTTACTCCCCTGCGTCCTCCTCTCCTTCCATCACGTCACCGTTTTTATCGGCCCAGGAGTCCCATATAAGCAGCCCCGCCTTCACGCTCTGGCTCCAACAGGACCAGGGATCCCAGGAACACTGATCCTACCCTACCTCCAGGGCACCGTAGTTCGAAGAGATTCGTTCCTCCCTAGTCTCCGCCCACCGCATGCGCAGAGACCCCTCCCTCGCGCTGTCGTCGCTTAGCAACTTCCCCGAGTCCTCTCTCTAGGGGAGGAGTCTGGAAGGGAGTGGAGAAGCGGTGAGGGGAGCGGGGAGCGGAGCCAATCGGAGACGAGTCCTGGCGCAGAACGGCACGCCTCTTCCAACTGTCGCGAACGCGCATGGGGCTTTACGGCAGAGGAAGGGGGGTGGGGGAGCGGGGAGAAGGCGGAGAGAAGAAACCAACCAACCAACCAAGCCACCCCCACCCCCACCCACCTCAGACCTGGTTTACGGCTCCAGGCTCAGTCCCCTGTGAGGCAGCTGATTGGTTGGTGGGGGGTTGGTCCCTTCCCTGTGACCCCAAAGTGCTGAAGGGGGGCGGGGGTGGCCCTGTGCAAAGTGCACCCAGAAAGCCCCCTGCCTTGAGCCCCCTGGCCGGCACCTTCCCGCCTCCGGCACCCTCAGACCCTGCATGAGGTGATTTCTTCCTGCCCAGAGACCTTCCCGGTCCCCCCACAACTGCGGCTCTCCTGCCCCTGACATCGGCAACCCCCTGCCCTGAGCACCCTAACTGGATCTCCCCCCTTTTTCCTGACCGGGACTTCCTCCCTCCCCCACCCCCTGCCTTGAGGTTCCCCTAAATTAGGATTCCCTCCACCCCCTCTGCTGTCTTGATGCTCGCCGGGCTGAGACGGAGGCGCTGAGGAGAATTGGAAACACCAAGTGATTTGGCCCTGAGGTGATTTTTTTTTTTAATGGAGAAGTTGGTAGCTGTGCTAGCGGCTGAAAGGAGGAGAAGGAACAGCTGAGAAAAAAAAAGGTAAAAAAGTCAGTTATGTCCTGGGGGTGGCGGGGAGGAGAGGGAGTCATGTCTCCTTCCCTCTCACTCTTCAGTCCTTTGCCCTTTTTACCTTACCTCAGCTTCCCTTCCTCCCCAGACCCTTGTCGCTCAGACATTGCACTGACTGAGTTCTGCTTGCTTGTTTGTTTGTTTTTTTCCAGGTTAACTGGAGATCTAAAAACAGGAAGATTTCTTGTGCTATTTACCCACGGAGAGGCAGTGAAAGTGGGATAAGCTTCCAGTACAAAGGTAATCATAATAATCTTCCCCTCCCCCACTTAGTTACTGCCTCCCCCCTCCTCACTGTCGCCTGTCTCTGTAGTCAGTGCTTTATTTTTAGGGTAGAACCAAGGGAATATTCACAATCCCCTCTCCCCACCCCAGCGAAACAGAAACATTGTTTCCTAACCCTGAACATTCAATAACTTCCTTGCCCCAGGGACTGTGTTTTTCCTACTCTATACGGTGTTTTTTTGTGGTTTATGTCATCATTTCTTATACCTCACTTTTACCTTGCCTTGCAGCTTTGAGACCTTCTGTGCCATTTTATTGCTACACCCATAGGAATTTCACAGATAAATTGCTTTGCTTGTTAGTTCTGAGTAACTATAGTTTTTAAGTAAACTGTGATTTATAGTCATTTTCTCCTTTACTACCAGCCTAGCTCCATTCCTTCCTTATCTCCAAAGTTATCAGCCCTTGAAATTTGGAGGACGCTAAATGGTTTGAAAATTGATGTAGAATAATCTAAGTCCTAGAAAATCTATTGATTATTGTTATGTATAAAATTAATCTTTATACTTTGAATTATTTGCAGATGTTAATTCTGTGAGCACAGCATATAGAGAAATAATAATTTTCATTCTTTTTTGATAACTTCAAATTTGAGATGTAGATAATGAACCTTGAAATTATTATCAAAGCAAAAAGTAATGCATTTCAGGATTTCACAAAGACTTGTTACATCTCACAATATTTTGACAACAGCTGATTGTCTTTTTTTAATAGAGATGGTTAGCATTAAGGTTGGTCAGATTTATCTTAGGCCATGGTGTGATTAGAAATATGGGACTTTATTTTGGCAGTTTTAACAGTTGACCTGCTTTTTATATGTAAAGGTCTTGCAGAAAATGTGCTGGTACTATCTTAAAACCTAGTAAAGGAATTTTAAAATCCTTCATTTGGGGGTTATGTTATTGTAAGTGATTGAGACGTAAATTCAGGCATTTATACAGCCCATATCCTGGGAGAAAGAAACAGGAAAATAGGCCGGGGAAAATTTTATGTAGGAGTTGGCCAAATGAACAATATGTTTCTGTCATACAATGATATTTAAGGATATAAAATGACTTCTAATAACTTCTTTCATAATCTTTTTAACATTTCAAATTATTTAGGATGTTTCCTTTTTAGTTACAGTTACAAAGCATCACTTAATAGCAAAGGAAGTTCATAGGAAGTCTTAGCTTCATCTAACTACCTTGTGGCCTTGTGCCTTCCTTGTGGAAAATAAAAATTGTGTCATTAATGGGCCTTTCCACTGTCATTCTAAGATAATTCCCCTTCTGATATGTTGCATTTATAACTACTGCAAACCTTAATGGGAATTGACTATCAGAGGGAAAGTGTACTGTACTGAATACATTTTACAGTTACTATTTATTAATGAAAGTAGATAGTATTGGTGAAAGTTTAATGCAGTCCCTTTTGCATACTTACATACTTTTGCATGTGTTTGGAGGAAGTTGGGCATAAACATGTACAGAATCAAAGACAAAGACAATTACTGCATTTCAGTAAAACTAGGCAGTATAGTCAAGGTAAAGAATAAGTTTCCACTCTTAATTATAAAAATTTCAACTGTAGATAGTACATATATTAGGATTTTCCCCCTACACTCTTTAGTTTCTGATTCCAAATGAAGTATTCTTTGTTATGCAAGCTTTCTCACTTAAGCATGTTTCAGACTTAAATTTAATAGAACATATTTCCTTCTGAAGGTTCTTTTTATATTCCTTTGCTAAAGTACTACTAAAGGCTCATTAGGATATGCAAACAATTCTAGTTTCTGGAAGGGGATGATATGAGTGAAGCACGGCTCTGGAAGAAACTATCAAGGTGGAAGGAAATGTAATTCAGAGATGGCCCTAGTTAAATTGGGAGAGGCTCGTCACCAGAAGGTTGAACACCAAGTGACAAACTCATTTGCTCACAGCAACACATGAAGACCACGTAAAATGTGGAAGGATTGTGATCTGCATTGGTAGTAATAACCACACCAGTGAAATCAGGGGTCATTTGACATAATGAAGATTTAAAAAATGATAGTTCTACAATTAAGTCTGTAACTAAAGTACAAATCTAAGGTAAAGAAGGTTTGCCTCCTTACCGCACAACTTAGCCAGTCCATCTTTTTTGTTGTTTGTATTACACCGTTTTAATTTTATTTCAGTGATTTTTAAAATTTGTTGTATGTCTGTAATGAGTTGTTTAGCTGATAAAAATTCTAAACATCTTTTGTGTCTCTGAGAGTATAATTGAGAGCCTTAGTTGTATGAAACACTATTTTAACCAATTCACTGAAATGTCCTTTCTTTTATGTCATAATCTTGATAGGATTTTTTTAGTTTACTAATTCTTTTGAAAACTACACTTAAAATTATTTTGAAAAATATATTGTGAAAGAATTATCTAATTTCCTTGGTAACCATAAGGAGGTTATAATTTTGTAGACAGTATTTGCCATCTTCATATTAACTAATGATGTGTTAGAATACATCTTTGCCATGTTATACAGATTTTTTCTTGCTATACTTGAAAAAAGTAATAATATTGATAATTGACACCTTTTAAATTTTATTGTATGTATTTCAATCTTATATGATTTTGTAAATACATAAAAATCTAAAGCCAAATATAGCTCATGTAAACAAATCTAATTCTTGTAGATCTTAATTCTAAATTAAAATTATCCCCAGAACGGAGTGATCACAGCTTTTTTCCCCTTAAGTTATCTTCAAATACTGACACATAATACTCTTTAAGTGAAGTTCATTCTACTCATTTCCATTCTAGACAGATATGTTCAGTTGTGATCCACATCAACCCATATGTGATAATTGTGATTGAATGTATTTTAAACTGAAATCTCTAGAAATGAAGCTTTATGGTTTTTTCCTCCATTACTTTGTCCATAATTTCTGTTTTTTTTTTTAAGTCAAGAAAGTTAGAATTTGGATTTTTTCAGAATTTCTGAGTGACTGATAATGTGTTAATTATTCCTATTCAACGAAGAAGGGTAAAAAGTTTGGGGATGTGAGGGGATAGAGATTTAAGTAGATAAATTTATCTTCTTGGAATAAAAATTGGGATGTAATTGTTATTGTTATTTTTTATTGGATCTGTTTTATCATTTTAGGAAGCTCCTAGTGAGGAACTTGCTCTACCAATGCAGATCTGCACTTGCTCTGCAACATATAATGTTAGAGAATTGCCTGGGACATTAAGAGGTTAGGTGACTTGCCTAGGGTCCTGCCATCTGAATGTGTCCAAGGCCATACTTGAACTTAGGTCTTGCTGACTGCAAGGCCAGCTTTCTAATCAGTATAGCAAACTACCTTTCTCATTAAAATGTTCACATTCATTTTGCATACAGTTATTGGCTTTACAAAAGTAACAAGTTATTTTACATCCCAGCATAATTTTTCACAATAGATTTGAACACAAAATATTTAGACATACCATTCTTTATATTTTACAAGTCTTAAATAGGTGTTTCCTCAGAAAGTGATCATCACTGAAATTACTGATTTTGTTTCTCTACTCCTTCCCTGTATCTCTTTACTTGGGAAAGAAATGTTTGTTTCTTTTTTTGTGGAGCAAGCTGTTATCTTGTTTCTAGTTTGTGTGAAATCAGAAAGCACAATTCTCATTTTCATCATCTAATCAAAAATGTGTGGATTTTTTTTAGTAAAAATTATATGCAAAACGCTATTAATGATTAATAACTTTTGTAGGATCAAATTCTGTAAAAATAATATGATTAAATGAAATGAAAGTTTTTTTTTAAACTTCTGTATTTATTTGGTAGTACTTCTGTGCTTCTCATTTTAAGAGTATAGGCATTTTATGAAGATTAGGAGCAAGGCATTCTTATATAACCAAATTCAGGTTTTATTTGCCTTCTATATGGAAATGGCATATATGTGTCACATGGTTTGTAATATGGTCCTCAATATGAAAAATTAGGTTGGTTTCTTTTGACTCAATGTCAGCTGAAACAAATGAGCCTTTAGAATGAACTTTTAAATATTCTTTTGAAATAATGTAAACAATTATTTCCAATTTAAGATAACCTGGAGAAAACTTATTTTAGCTGTATAATAATACCAGTAATTTGCACACTTTGAAATTTAGATTCATATGCAGTATTTAGACTCATAGCCTCTCATAGTTTGAAGGAACCCTAAAGATAGTTTAATCTTCATTTACTGGATGAGTAAATTGAAACCTTCAGAGATAAATGGCAAAATTAGCACTCAAACCCAGTTTAGTTCCTAAACATCAAGTGTTCTTTTTTCCCTTCTTATTACTGTACAACTGGTCTTTCTGATAATGTACCTGTTTTTCTTCTAATTTCTTGGCCTCGAAATATAAAATATTTGCGGTTATTGAACCTAAGCTATGAGTTTCAGTTTTCTGTGACACCAGATGACAGTAAGGATAAGTTGTCATCTGGAATTTTCTCTTAAAATGAGTTGCATCAAATATGTCTGTATCAAAGTTGAAGGAAACATAATTTGCCATTTAGAAAACATCACTTTTGGCTTCTATATGACTAGTAGCTTACATGGAATGTGTGCTGTCAGAACCTAAGCTTAGATTTCATGAGAAAAAACAAACCCATTCCTAGGTCTCATATTTAGAATTGACTTCTTGTTTTAGTAGAGCCTTAGCTTGTTCACTCTCCCCATCCCCCTTATTTACATAGATAGGTAATTAAATGAAGAAGATCCTTGGTAAAATAATAATAACATAATTCACTATCAGGCTTACACTTTTGGCAATCAGGATATATCTGGTTACATGTCACTGACCTTTGCAATTGAAAATGGTTTAAATGATAGTGATCACCACCTTTGTGTGAAGATGTAACTGAAAAGACTGATTTACTGTGCATATACAAAGAGTGGTATATTTTTATTATTGAGGATGCAGCCAATATTTATAAAGTTCAACACAGTCAGAAAAAGGGATAAGTAATATTGTAAATAACCATATTATTTCATTTCTTTCAGTTGTCCTAAAATTATATTTTATTAAAACATAACCTAAAGAAAATGATTGTAAATTATCTAGTATCTACCATCATGCTCAGAATAGAGTAAGTGCTTAATAAATCCTCCATTGGTTAGTTGATCTATACTGGCTGTAATAGGGGCAACCATAGAATCCCAATTGCTTCAGAAGACAGTATTATTTATGCCTCTTTTCCAAGATATGGGGAAAATAACTTAGTATAGCTGCAATATTAACAATGGTTGTCTACTACTAAAACATTTCACATTCCCCCTCTATCTTCCTTGTTTTCTCTTCTTGAAATTGGTAGGCAGAAGCCAAATTTAGGAGCAATAAGGATTGGAATTATGCTGGAACATTTCTGCTCCTACTGGGTACCAGAAGCAGCCAAAGGCATTATGAAAAAAAGACATTTGGTGACATTTTCTCTAAAAAAAGTGGGCATAGTTTAATATAAAGATTGTTAAACCCTACAGGTTAAAGCATTGTACATTAATTATCATTGGAAGTGTTTACTATACACCTGTTTGCATCTGGCATTACATTAAGCACATATATCAATACATTTGTAAAAGGCATTATGGTGAAATAGATCAAAGAATATTGGGATTAGAGTCAAGAAGACCTGGATTAAGATCCTACCTTATATACTTGATAGCTTTGTTACCATAGGCAAGTCACTTCACGTTCCTTAGACTTAGTTTCCTCATCATTTTCCTCATATGGAGATAATATATCTTGTTTATGGCTTATTATGAGGACCAAATGAAATCATTTATGCAAAAGCACTTTAGCAACCTAAAATCCCAATATAAATATCATTATTATTAATGTAGAAATATTCATTTTTAAAAAATTCCCACTTTGGGGTGTTTTACATAATGGAGACGTGTTAAAATATTATATGGAGGGGCGGCCAGGTAGCACAGCAAGTAAGAGCACCGGCCCCAGTGTTGGGATGACCTGGGGATCGAATCCAGGCTCAGATACTTAGCACCACACCCAGAAATAATTGGCCGTGTAACCTTGAGCAAGTTACTTAACCCCAATTGCTTTTTAAAAAATTATGGAAAAATTGAACTATTAATATTGGAAGGGACCTTAGGGCCCATCTAATGGATACTTGAGCAAGAATTCCCTCTTTCTCTTATTGACTTGAATTGTTGAAATTCAAGATTTCCAGATAGAGCTCAAAGCCCAGAGAAATGTACCATCAGAATACTAAGTTTTTCTAGTCCAATTTTGCCCATTAATTTCATTGATAGTGGCTATTTTCTGTGTCTTTTCCTCTGAGGTCCCTCCCAACTCTGATCTTATGACCTGAACAGATATTGACAACTATACTAAGAGGTGTAAGGGTAACACTATGTCTTTTTGTTTTAAAGATGACTGTACAGGCTCTGGTGTGATATAAATAAAATTTGCAGAAATTTTAAATCTTTATTCAAATAATTTCTTGGTTACAATTCTGCATAGTAAAAGTCAATACAGTTTATCTTTTGTTTTGCTAAATAGTTAGGATTTAATTGTTATAAGAAAGGTCCCTACTTCACTGTTTGTGGAAAGTAATTATTTCATAATGGTTTAAGGTAGCAGCTTAAACTTAGCTTCTGCCTTTGCTGCATGTGGTTTAGTATACAGATAACAAAATAACAGTTTCTAAGTTGTGAAACAATGCCATTGACAATCTCAAAAGAAATTTCAAGAACCAAAGTTTAAAGTTAAATTTTCTTTTAAAAAACAAGCAAGTCTCAACAATGCTTTTATTTTTTACCTAGTCATCTACTTATTGAATATTTATTATTTACTTTAGTTTTATTTGGAATGAGCAAATGACCAGCTGTGGGAGTCAAAAACTGGTTCTTATAAAATAAGACAAAAGACATATTCTGAACATAGAGAGAAAGAAGTGTCGCTCGTTATATCTGTTTCTCAGAAGTATCTCATTTTATTTATTTTTTGAAACTGCCTTTCTAGGGAAAATACCCCTGGAAAAATAATACATTCAACAACCTGGAGATTCTATTCTAATCCATAATGAAAAGATTTTCTATAAAAATAGGCCTTAATTCTTTTTTTCTATGTGGATAGAAGAATTGTGATAAAATTTGTACTTATTAGAAAGCAGAATTTGTAGATAGGCGCCTTTGTATAGTCTTATGAACAGATTTTCCAGTGACAATTTTTTTTTCATTTAAGGTAAAAGAAGCTTATTTGCTATGTGTTCTGGACACACAGATTTAGCAGAATTCTCCAAATTGTGCCTCATAAGCACAATGATCACTGGCACACATAGCAAGAAAAGTGAAATTCTTCAATAAGGTAATCTTTTTATTCTGGGTTCAGTTTGATCTTTGCTTAGTTATATTTGTGAGAAAATTAGTTTATTTTTTAAAAAAAATTATTGGGGCAGCTAGGTGGCTCAGTGAATAGAGCACTGGCCCTGGAGTCAGGAGGACCTGAGCTCAAATCCGGCCTGAGACACTTAAAACTTGCTAGCTGTGTGACCTTGGGCAAGTCACTTAACCCCAATTGCCCTGCCTTCCCCCCTCCAAAAGACAGCAAAAAATTATTGATATTTTTTTGTTTTATATTACCTCTGGCCAAATATATACCTCCCCAGAAAACTGTCTCTTTTAGTAATGAATAAAAATAGAAAGAAATAAACACTTTAGCAAAACTGACCCAATGTACTGTTCTAGTCAGATATACATACAATCAATCCTCAACTTTCACAGAGGTATCATTTCTAGAAAACAGAACAAAACCAAAAAACGGGAATGTTTGACATATTGAACCTATGTGCAATGGGGATTATATTCCTGCAAGTACCAAAAACAAATCTTTCCCTAGAGATTGGTAAAAATACACGTTTCTGCATAAAGTCCTTTGTAACAAAGCATTCATTCTGATAATGTGCACTTTTCCTAACACAGTAATCGTGAAATAACCCATAAAATGTGTGGTACACAAAAGAAAATTGTTAACATGTAAAACATTTTTTCTTGCTAGTAGTAATTCCCTAGAATTTGGTGACCTTTAGTGCTAATATCTCAGTAAAATAAAAAATATTGGTTTCAGACAGTATTCACTTTTTATAACACCCAAAATCTACAATACCATAAATACTATATAGCAAATAAAATTCTTAAAACATTTTTTAACCTGAATTTTACCTTCCACTGTGTCAGATGGCAGAGTTAAGGTGTTACATCATATACTATATTGTCAGAAACCTCTCTACTTTGACTGCCCTCTGAAAACCAAGGGAAAAGTTGCTGGGACTTTAGTTGCCATTGAAGATGCTAAAACTGGTGAGGTCTCAACATCACCTCTGATATTATACTTCATGACTGGTGGCTAGCATTGGAGATTGTGAAGAATGCACCAGCTTGAAATAATATATTCTAGTAGGATATCAGCTGCTACGCAAACTTGCATGCATTTTGCTTCTCTTTTTTTTGCCTATAGCCACAGAAGTACATAATGCCAATGTGACAGTAAAAATGAGGTTACTAATAAAATCACACAAATACTTGAAGTCACAAAAGTCAAATGCATGAACATTGAAGATTGACTGTATGTATGCATATACAGCCATAGTCTTTCACCTATTCAAAGATGAGAGAGAAAAATTTTCTCATTTCCTCTTTGAATCTAGGCTTGGTCATTATAGTTATACAACTCTTTCTTATCTAAACTTGCTTTCACTATAGCTGATTTATACTTAATATAACTCTCTGTACCCCAGGTATACATTTTGGTATTTTTAAATTTCTTTTCTTGCATGAAGGACCTCACTTAGACAAATCAAAGAGGTTTGAAAAAAAACATTTAAAGCTTGTAGTTGTCAAAATAAAATGTTTTCTGACTAGTTAATATATCCATTAGATCTAGCTGATATGCTTTAACTTTTTATTTTATTATTCTATGTGATTTCCAAAAAGGTATGCAATGTCTTAAAATTTCTAAGTCAATTTTTATACTTTTATTTACCAAATTTATGTAGTTTGTGTCACAGTGGAAAAATCTATTTGAGCTAAATGATTAAAAACAACTATTAAAAGTGAACAGAGATCAGAAAGTCACTAATTTCTCAATTGTCTTTAAGTATCTGTTTGTTGTCATGAGACTTGTTGATCTGAATTATGTACCCTGTTAGCCAACATGAATATAGAGTCAGTGATGCTTTAAAAAATACACCAGCATAAGTTTAATTTAAATATCTGAAATTGTGATCTTTCCACTCAAAATAAAGAAAAGGTTTCCTGAGCAAATTAGCTGCGATTATAGGGATCATTAATTCATGTACTTAAAAAGGAATGAAATAAATTTCTTTTTAAAATACAGTTCAGCTAATTTGCTAATTCACTACTACTTTGCTCCATCAAATGGGTTTGCATTAGCAATATTTTAATTATTTTATATAGTTACTTAACTGCTTTCTATTTGTTTCCAAAGCAGTTCTATTGACTGTTTTAAGCTATATGCCCTATAACTATCCTTATGCTAGACTTTTCATACATTTTTTTCCTCCCATACCATTTAGTCTAATGGATAATCTCAGTTTATGTATCATTATGATTCTTGATGTATTCTTCCTATTGTATTTGTAGTCTTAAAATCGTTCTGAAAAATGAATTTGTGAAAGAATGTAACAAAGAGGATATGATAGCTAAAGTGTGATAATAAATCATATGTTAGATTGACATGACGTGTTATAGATTGAGATGGAGGTAAAAATAAACAGAAAAGAAAAATACCTACCAAAAACGTGTCAAGTATATGTGTTCTAATTTTCCTTAAGAAAAGAATTATTACTGAATATAACTTATTGTTAAATATGAATTTCTTCAGCCTCTTTTTATAATATACTTTACTCCTCCCACATTTGTCATCTGGTTATACTAACCCAAATTCATTTGTGAAATAGTCTTTATTCATTAAAACAGGTAGGACAGAAAACCTTTGCATAGAAATATTATCACTATTTCTTTTGATAATTGGTTTTTGGTTAAGAATGAGCATACAGACAGAAATATAGTTTTGGCCTATGAGCAGACTGTTCCATATTGTAATGTTATTGCAGTTCTCATAAAAGTTGTCATTGACCTTCTTTTCCAATAAGGGTTTGTTAAATGCTTTATCAGTAATTTCATTTTCTGAAGACATCTTTCTTTTCTGTTTATTATTCTAGGCTTTTCTTCTACTATGGATTTTAAGTTTTGTCTTTCTGGTTAATGTTTCTTTGTTGTTACTGGAGTACTTTTTTATAAATCATGTTTGGTGTAGAATTTTTGAATGGTATGTTACCTGTGATTCATTAATGCTCCCTTGTAACTAGCAGATCATTTTCTTTTGCAAACTACTTCCACCACTGGTACAAATATTTATCTTATCCTATCTCTTTTCTGGGCAGGGCATTCATCCTTTGTAATAGAATTATCGAATGTTTAAGTCATTTGTGTTGTGTTTCAGAAGACCCGATCTCAGTAAGTGGAGAAAGAACTTTGCATTTTAGGGATTCTAGTTTTCAAACCTAGTCTATTTTATCATTTGTTGTGTAATCTTGGGGAAATTGCTGAAATTTTCTATTTTAAATTTACATGCTCATTTATTGTATCATATATTATCTATTTACTAAGGATTTTGAGTTTTAAAAATTTGAAATTCTTTAATCTTATTTTATAAATGTAGCATCAAAAGAACCAAGTATTTTGAGTTGTGTGTTCTCCATTTGAAGGTGAATCCCTATGACCCAATGAATCTTTTGTAAAAAGTCGACTCAGCTAGGATGTTACACCACCACTGTCGAAGGAACCCTGAACTACAGGAAGAATTACAGATTCAGGCAGCAGTGGCTGCTGGGGATGTTCACACAGTACGAAAGATGTTAGAACAGGGCTATTCTCCAAATGGCAGAGATGCTAATGGGTGGACCCTGCTTCATTTCTCTGCAGCAAGAGGAAAAGAAAGATGTGTTCGAGTATTTCTTGAACATGGAGGTAAGTGTCCTTTTCTTTCCCCAAAATTTTACTCCCAAATATAAGCTTGAAATTAGTTGTAAAATAGTTTTAGTCTTAATGACCCATGGAATTCCTTGTCATTAGTAATTAGAAAATATTGAAATTAGTTGTAAGATAGTTTTAGTCTTATGGCCCATGGAATTCCTTGTTATTAGTAATTAGAAAATGTTTTAATGTTATACTTTAGTGGTGATTTTTCCCCAGTTACTTTCTAATTCTACTAAGCCCTGATTAGAACCTGATTTCTTTTAAAAGGTATCCCCAAAGTGTATATACTGTTTTGCTTTCCCATTTAATATTATTGCCAATTCTTTTTGTCTCTTTCCTAAACAACTCCTTATTCAATTTCCTAGTTTATTTTATTTCAGAAGCAGAAATAGTGCCTTTCTCCCACAGTTACATATTTAGGCAATTTTCCCCCCACAAATAATGGCTCAGATTCAGCCACCTAGTAGAGGTCCTCTTAAAGGTTATATTCTTTTGCTCTTTGAATTAAGTTCTGTAGTGATACTGGTTTAGTTTTCCTATTTTTCTTTCCTAGAATTGCCTTTAGTTTTAGTTTGTAGGCATTAGAAGAATCTGGTTCTAATTTAGTATACTTATAGGCTTATATAAGTATACTTATAGGCTTATATACTTATACTTATAGTTATGTTTTTATCCCAAGTTTTTTTTTTTTGCAAGCCTCATAAATATATATCTTATTTTTGACTCATTTGTCTAAAATTAATTTTCCTTACAATTAAGTCTCTTCATACTTTTGTCATTTACCTAAAGGTCTGTATTGTACCTCCCGCTTGTCTGAATTTTCCTTGTAAATTACAGACTAAAGCTAGTTTGGTGATGGCATATAAAATAGATAATAGGAAATAAATTAAAGGATATACAGCTAGAAAAGACCTAGATGTCATCTAGCCTAAAAAAAAATTCAGTATTTTGAGCATTAACACAAGTCTTTCAGAAACAAATTTATTAGTTATCTATCTAAGCATGGTTGCTGAATAAAAGGGGAGGGAGGAGAGAAATCATACCCAGTGTGTAATATAAGGGTTCACTCACCTATGTGGATTTAGCATGGGACAAAACTAAGGACACCTCTTTTGCCTAACAAGGGGACATTCGTTCTGTGCCCCCAAAGCTCTTAGGATTTATCCTTTCACTTTCTTCAAAAGTGTTCTCAAGAGATATTTTTTTTTAGTTGATTCAAAGACATTTCTACTCTTTGTTCATCATAGACAAGAAAAAAAGTTTCTTAATTTTCAGGAGGATCCTTCCCTGAACTTGATTGCTCTCAGTTACACCAAAAGAAATCAAAAGCTTCAGAATAGAGTATTATTTCCTTGGAATTTTGTATAAATATTGACTAGGACACTGTTGAAATATTATTTCCTTAATATTTAATAACATAAAGTGCTATATATGCTTCCACTTTGCTAATTTTACAGTTGAAGACCTGGGAAGGTTAAGTCCAAGATTTGTTAAGTTACTAATGGACCCAGGTCTTTTGATTCTAAATCCTGTACTCTTTTTGCCACATCATACACATGTATTTTTTTTTTCAGTGTACCAGATGTATATTAGCAACAACCCACTTTCATTTATAAAACATATTTTATAATGGTGTAGCCAGACTTTGATTCTAACATTTGCATAATAATTTTTTAAAATTTGGGGACCTTACTGTTGATGTGGCTGTTATCATGAATGAAATAAAAGTTAGTGTTAACTCTGGGACTAGAAGCCTTTGAAAACAGCCTCAAAAGGATAATTTAATTGAGTCTTTTGGTTTTAGAGATGAGAAAACTGAGGCAAAGAAAGTATTTGAAACTAGTTCTTCTGAGCTCTTCATTCTCTCAATTTTAATATCTCTGGGCTTTGGTATGGAGGTTAAGGGTCAGGAATGGTAGACTCATTGACTTAGTGTTGCCACAAACTGAGGAATTTGATTATGTACAGTCAGTCAGTATAATTTTTACATGTGCATTTTTATTGTCTTGCTACTCCCTGTACCTCTTTTGCTTTCACCTCACTTTTCTGTTACTGGAACCATAGCCTCTTGGTTCCTGTCCTGGTTTTGCCACTCTTCTTCTTTTCCTTGTTTTCCTTTTTCTCCCTTTTCTCCCTCTTCTTTCTCTTCTCCCTCTTTTTTCTCTTCTTCCTCTTCTCTTCTGTCTCTCTCCCTCTTTCCCTACCTCCCTTCCTCCGTCTCTTCCTTTCTCCCTCCCTCCTTCCCTCCTCTTTCTTTTTTGCATGCCTGCATATGAAATTCACTTTATAGAATATAAACTTCAGTGTCCTTTCTTTATCCTTCATAGTCTTTACTACTTATACTAATACTTGATTTAATAATTCCTTCATCATATTTTTTCACTACTTGTCTTCTTTGTAATTTGTACAGTTGTCCATTTTCTTTAGAACATGTTCTTATCATTGGCAACCCTAAGTTCTATTCCTTATTGCCTAGCATATTGAGGACCTACACAAATATTCCCTATACACTTTATTTTCTGAGCTAATGTTCCTTTGTCCTACTATTATCCTTTCTACTGCCTGCTACAATCAGATGTGATTATTCTTAAGAGCTGTGTATGCCTTAGGCATAGATTTGAAGTAGAAGCTATGATTCCCCAGCCTATTCTTTCCTGTCTCTTGTTTTCTACTACTTTTTCTTCCTACTAACAGCTTTCTCCCACATATAAAAAAAATGATCTTGTCAGTGCTGAAATTAGTGTAGCTATGGTGGTCTTTGATCACCATCATTAGAATCCAGAACTGCTTGGTAATGGCACTCCAGATACATGGAAAGGTAGGGCCTGGGCCTGGAAAGAGATTGGACTCAAACTGCTCTTCAGTATCTTCCTAGATCTAGATCAAATTGATTCAAGGGCAATTAAAATAGACTAACAACTTTAGGCACCAGAGATCTTCTCTGTGTCCCCCTTATAAGAAAAGGACTCATCTTTTCTTTTATAGTGATTGTAAACCTGCCTTTCTGTTTGTATGAGCAGCCCCAAAGTGGGTCTCAGAAAGTATCTGAATTCAAAACTGCTAGGAGCTTCATGTTAATTATTTAAGAGTTTTTGGCTCCGCAGATGAATATTTGCTACCATTGCTCAGTTGATTGTTGGGCTAGAATGAATAAAGTTGAAAGCCAGTTGAATGAGCAAGATTTTAAATATAAAGAAAAAACACTGTCCTAGGAAGATTCTCTCATTTTACTAGTAAATAAATAAGGTGGTCAGTTAGGCATCTCTAAAATGTAAAATTCTTGTTGCTACATGTTGACTGCTTCCCCATCTTTTTATTTATTTAGCCAAATCCATTTTATTTAGTAGTATTGCAGTTTGTTTTTTAAACAACATGAGATGAGAAACACTGTTATATAATTAAAGGAACACTGAACTGAGATCAGCAATTCTGGATTCTCCTCTCATTTCAACAAAAATTAACCATCAGTTACTTTTGAAGCATTGTCTTAGATGCTAAAGATAAGATGGCCAAATGAAAATGGCCTTCCAGAGCTTATATTCTCCTTAACTGTTTAAAGGATATAGTATTTTTACAGGTAAACACAAGGTCATTTGAGAAGGGAGGGAGTATTAATAACCAGAGAGATCAGGACAGGCTTCCTGTGGGAGGTGATACCTGAGATGAGCCTTGAAGGAAGCTTAGGATTCCAGGAGACAGGTGAAGTAGGAGAGTGTTCCAGGTACATGAGACAGCATGTACAAAGGCATGGCAGGTGAGAGATGGAATGCCAAGTTCAGGAAATGGCAAGTAAACTAGTTTGGCAAGAACATAGAATTCATGAAGCGAAGTAATGGCAATAAGTCTGGAAAGATAAGCTGGAGCCAAACTGTTAAGGGATTTACCTGCCAAATAGAGGAGTTTATATTTTATCCTAGAGGCAGTAAACAGCCACTGAAATTTTTTGAGCAAGAGGTGATGCAGTAAGACCTGGGTTTTAGAAAGATTATTTTAATTTTGCACTCAGTTTGTGACTATGAGAGAAGGAATCAGATGGGAGGGAAGATGTAGAGGTAGAATCAACAATATTTTTGATAGCAAGTAATTTGATATATATAGTAAGTGAGAAAGAGGGAAGATTTAAGGGTGATTCCAAGGTTGTAAAACTGAATAACTTGAAGAATCATTCAATTAATAAACTTTAATAAGTGCCTCCTGTGTGCCAGGCACTGTGCTAAGAACGGTGGTAACCTTAGTAGTAATAGGGAAGTTTGGAAAAGGATTTAGATGGATGTTAAAGTTTTAGTTTGATGAGGTTTTTTTTTTGTTTGTTTTTGTGAATGGGAGTGGATTGCTATTTTGCAATGGAGATTAACTTTGGACATGTTGAATTCATGATGCTTGTGAATGGCAATTATCAAGAAGTTGGTAATAAGAGATAGCTATTAATTTTGGGAAGAACTTGTGCAAAGCTGGTAACTGAACTTATGGGAATTGATAAGATCACCAAAAGAGAATGTAGGAAGAAGAGAGGGATCAGTACAGAACCTTCAGGAATAATCATGGTGTAAGGACTGGGATATTAATGATGGCAGAGCAAAGGATGCTGAGAGAGAACCGACAGGAGAACTAGGTTAGGTCATCATAAAAGCCAAAAAAAAAAAAAAAAAGAAAATCATCAAAAAGGAGGGGTGTTACATCAATACTATCAAGAGCAAGGGAGAAGACGAAAAGAATACAGGCTAAAACAACAATAATCAGATTTTAAAAATAGATATATGACCTTGGGCAAGTCATTTAACACTCCCCTCTAGGCCTCAATTTCCTCATCTGTAAATTTAAGGTGTTAGACTAAATAAATTTTATGTTTGCTTCTATTGCTAAAGCTCTGTGGTTCTATTCTAAAATGATTGCTTAATGACCTAGTACATTGAGACATAAGTTTTTTTTAAGCAAAATAATGCATATCAACCATACTGAGTATTGCCATCATTGGACAACAACACACAAATTAAAATATGATAAAAATTGCATGCCCCTTCTGGATCACTGCCTTGTTGTGGCAGAGGAGCAGGTGTAGTAGCTCAATGCTCTACCATGCAGAGTTACCCAAGATAGACAGGTCATAACAGAGAACTCTAACAAAAAGTGAACTATGGACAGAGGTTCACAATATTTTACAGGAAACAAACAAAAAAAAAATCCCAAAGAATAAGAAGAGCAAGAAAGCAAAATGGCCGTCTGATGAACCTTTTCAAATAGCTGAGGAAAGGGGAAAAAGAAAGATATACACAGCTGATTATAGAATTCCAGAGTATAGCAAGGAGAGATAACAAGGTTTTCTTAAAGGAGCAATTCAAAGAAATAGAAGAAAACAATAGAATGAGACCAATAAGTGATCTCTTAAGAAAATTAAGAGATATCAAGAGAATGTTTTTTGTAAAAATGGGCATGATAAAAGACAAAATTCGTAGAGATTTAATACAAGTAGAAGAGATTAAGAAGAGGTAGCAAGAATATATAGAACTATACAAGAAAAATCTTAATCATCAATAACTAACATGGTGTGGTTACTTATTTAAAGGCATATATCCTGGACAATGTAGTCAAGTAGGCCTCAATAAGCATTAACAATAAGGGGCAGCTAGGTGGTGCAGTGAGTAAAGCACTGGCCCTGGAGTCGGGAGGACCTGAGTTCGGTTCCGGCCTCAGACACTTAACACCCACACAAAAAAAACTAGCCGTGTAACTTTGGGCAAGTTACTTAACCCCAATTGCCCTCCAAAAGGCAAAAGAAGAAGAAGAAAAAGAAAGAAAGAAGAATCAACAATAAGGCTAGTGGAAGTGATGGAATTCCAGCGGTGCTATTCAAAATCCTAAAAGATGATGCTGTTAAAGTGCTATACTCAGTATGCCTGCAAATTTGAAAAATACAACAGTGGCCACTGAATTGGAAGAGATCAGTTTACATCCCAGTCCTAAAGAAGGATGATGCCAAAGAATGTTCAGATTGTCGAAGTTATGCTTCTCTCATATACCAATAAAGTTAAGCTTAAGATTCTGTAATCTAGGCTTCAGCAATATGTGGACCAAGAATTAACAGAAGTGTAGGCTGGTTTTCAAAGAGGCAGAGGAACTAGAAACTAAATTGCCACCATTTGCTGAATTATGGAGAAAGTAAGGGGATTCCAGAAAAATAACATTTACTTCTGCTTCATTGACTACACCAAAGCATTTGACTGTGTAGAAAACAACAAAATGTGTCAGATCCTCAAAGAGATGGGAGTACTAGATCATCTTATCTCCTGAGGACTCTATATGCAGGCCAAGAAGCAAGAGTTAGATCTAACCATGGAGCAGAGCCAAGATGGCCAGAGTAGAAGCAGGAAATTCCATGAGTTCCCGCCACAACCAACTCTAATGCCTGTAAAATATGATTGTAAACAAGTTTTAGAGCTAAAGAACCCACAAAGTGAGAGAGAGAAACAAATCTGCTGAAGGCAGCCTTGCAGGCCAACAGGAAGGGTCTATTGCACCAAGCTGGGAGCCGAGTGCAGTCCTACATGAGCTGTGATTCCAGCCCCAGGGCAGCCCCAACCAGCAGCCCAGAATGGCCAGAGCAGACTTCAGGAGAGTGAATCATTGGTAGGTGGGGTGGTTTCCAGACTTCTCAACCCATAAACACCAAAGAGAAGGTAAAAGGTCAATGGGGAACTCTGTTGGAACTGGGTGATGGAAGAACAGTGCGGTCTGGCCCCTGCCCCCAGGGCAAGAGGTGGTAGAGGTACAGTGGCTGCAGCTGCTGCTACGTGGCTGCCTCTAGAGTTCCTGGCCTACAGATCATAGGGGGAACACGCAACTAATCAGAGGGTAATCCCTCTTGCTTTGACTTGCTTGGATATGGGTTGCTGTCTTGGGCAGTGGTCCTAGGGTGAGAAACACCAGTGTGCCAGAGCTTCTGGTGACTGTAGAGAGGACACCCTCCTCAGATCTCTGACAACATTTGCGAAAACCCCAGTGATTTGGGACAAAGCTCTCCACTCTGGACTCAGAGTTTTACTGTGGCAAAGAGCTCAAAAGTGAAGTAATTGGCTGGCAAGATGAGCAAGCAGAGGAAGCAAAATCAGCCCATAGAATCCTTTTGTGGGGACAAAAAGGATCAAACCATGGAATCAGAAGAAGTCAACAAAGGCAAAACTTCTGCATCAAAAGCTTCCAAGAAAAATATGAATTGATTACAGGCCATGGAGGAGCTCAAGAAGGAATTTGAAAATCAAGTAAGAGAAGTAGAGGAAAAATTGGGAAGAGAAATGAGAATGATGCAAAAAAAAAATCATGGAAAGCAAGTCAACAGCCTGCTAAATGAAACCCCAAAAAATACTGAAGAAAATAACACCTTAAAAAATAGACTAACACAAATGACAAAAGAAGCCCAAAAAGCCAATGTGTAGAAGAATACCTTAAAAATCCAAACTGGCCAGATGGAAAAGGAATTTCAGAAACTCACTGAAGAGAATAATGCCTTCAAAATTAGATTGGAGCAAATGGAAGCTAATGACTACGAGAAATCAAGATACTCTAAAACAGATCCAAACAAATGAAAAAAATAGAAGGCAATGTGAAATATCTCATAGGAAAAACCACTGACCTGGAAAATAGATCCAGGAGAGATAATTTTAAAATCATTGGACTACCTGAAAGCCATGTTAAAAAAAAGAGCCTAGAAATCATCCTTCAAGAAATTCTCAAGGAAATTGCTCTGATATTCTAGAAACAGAGGGCAAAACTGAAATTGAAAGAATTCACTAATTGCCTCTTGAAAAAGATCCCAAAAAGAAAACTCCTAGGAATATTATAGCCAAATTCCACAGTTCTCAGATCAAGAAGAAGATATTACAAGCAGCCCAGAAGAAACAATTTGAGTATTGTGGAAACACAATCAGGATAACAAAAGATCTAGCAGCTTCTACATTAAGGGATTGAAGGGCTTGGAATATGATATTCTGGAGGTCAAAGGAGCTGGGATTAAAACCAAGAAGCACCCACCCTGCAAAACTAAGTATAATACTTCAGGGGGAAATATGATCTTTCAGTGAAATAGAGGACTTCCAAGCATTCTTGATGAAAAAACCAGAGCTGAATAGAAAATTTGACTTTCAGATATAAGAAGCAAGAGAAGCATGAGAAGGTAAACAGGAAAAAGAAATCATAAGGAACTTATTAAAGTTAAACTATTTACATTCCTACATGGAAAAATGTTAATTGTAACTCAAGAGACTTTTCTCAGTATGAGGATAGTTGAAGGGAATATATATGTATATATATATGTGTGTGTGTGTGTGTGTGTGTATTACATACATATATATGTTTATTTATGATGGTGTATGTGTGTATAAATACATATGTGAGTGTATTATGTATGTGTACATGTATATGTAGAGGGGGATCAGTTGAATAGGAAGGGATAATATCTAAAAAATAAAATTAAGAGGTGAGAGGAATATGATGGGAAAAGGAGATAGGGAGAGATAGAATAGGGTAAATTATCTCATATAAAAAGGCAAAAGAGAACTGTTACAATGGAGGGGAAGAGTAGGAAGGTGAAAGGGAATGGGTCAACTGTACTCTCATTGAATTTGGCTTAAGGAGGGAATAACATACACACTCAATTGGGTATCTTATCCTACAGGAAAGTAGCAGGGAAGGGGATAAGAGGGGGGGATGATAGATGGGAGGGCAGACTGGGGGAGAAGGTAGTTAGAAGCACACACTTCTGAAAAAGGACAGGATCAAAGTAGAAAATAGAGTAAGTGGAGGGAAATATAGTTAGTCTTTCACAATATATCTACTATGGAAATGTTTTGCATAATTACATGTGTACAACCTATATTGAATTGCTTATCTTCTCAGTGGGGGTGGGTGAGGAGGGAAGAAGGGAAAGAATCTGGAAATCAAAGTTTTAAAAATTTGTTTTTTACTTGCAGCTGGAAAATAAGGTATACAGGCACTAGAGTATAGAAATCCATCTTGCCCTACTAGAAAGTTAGAGAGGGTATGGGGGAGGATATAAGAGAGAACAGATTGGGGGAAGGGGTATTCAGTAGGCTTGCTGTCTTGGGGTGGGGGGTAGGGGAAAGACAGGGAGAAAATTTGTAACTCAAAATGTTGTGGAAATGATTGTTGAAAACTAAAAATAAATTTTAAAAAAAACTAACCATGGAACAACTGGTTGGTTTAAGATTGGGAAAGGAGCACGACAGGGTTGTATATTGTCACCTTATTTAACTTACATGCAGAGTATCTCATGCAAAATGCCAGGCTGGATGAATAAAAGGTTGGAATTAAAGTTGCTGGGAGAAATATCACCCTCAGATATACAGATGATACTACCCTGATGGCAGAAAGTGAAGAGGAATTAAGAAGCTTCTTGATGAGGATGAAAGAGGAGAGTGTAAAAGATGGCTTGACATCAAAAAGAAAACCCTAAAATCTTGGCAATTGATTTATCCTTCCTGGCAAATAGAGAAGAAATGGAAGCAATGTCAGATTTTCTATTCTTTGGCTCAAAGATACAGTCATTACAGCAATGAAATTAAAAGACATTTGCTCTTGAAAGGAAAACCATGGCAAATCTGGACAGCATACTAAAAAGCAGAGATTTTGCTTTGCCAACAAAGAGAGATATAGTCAAAGCTATGGTTTTTCCAGTTGTAATGTATGGCTATGAGAGTTGGACTACATAGAAAGCTGAGAGCTGTAGAATCAATGCTTTTGAGTTGTGGTGCTGGAAAAGATTGAGAGACCTTTGGACAGCAAGGAAATTAAATCTGTCAATACTTAAATTAATTCAGACTATTCTTTGGAAGGACAAATACTGAAATTGAAGCTTAAATACTTTGGCCACATAATGAGAAGACAGGGCTCACTGAAAAGACACTGATGTTGGGAAACTGAAGGCAAAGGATAAGATGGATAGATAGTGTCATGGAAGCAAGGAACATGAACTCGGACAGACTTCAGGAGATATTGGGGGATAGAAGGACCTGGCATACTATGGCCCATGAGGTCGTGAAGAGTCAGGCAAGACTGAAAAACTGAACAACAATAACAAAATTGTCGGACCACATTAGGTATTTTGAGACATTGACATATTAGGAATATAACTTTAGTAATGGCAGTGGTGATTTTCAGAAGTAGAGATGTATATAGTTTTTATGTCTATACAAAATAGGAAAGGAAAGAAAACTTAGTAAAACTGCTAAAGTTGAGAAAAAGACATACAAAGCAAATTACACAGTGGGTTTAGGAAAAACATCTCTGTCCTCATTTGGTTAATTCATTTAGCAAGCATTTATCATAGATAGAATTCTCTGGGAGGAGCCTTTAAATTGCAAATAAAAGAAGGGCAAACAAAAATAAAAACTCCTTACAGCTCTCCACACAAATATTCCCAACCCACCCATGTGCACTCATACATACCCCTCCCCCCCCCCACACACACATAACTGTTTAGGAATTCTGAGCAAAATTAGGTGTTCCTTGACATTGATGGTTTGTTGAGTCTATTCCCCTGTGTTTATTTCATATTAAGGGGACTCTTGTGTCTGTAGTAGATTTATGCAAGACAATATATTACACCTTTTTCTTTTCTTCCATTTTTCCTTTTTTTCTATTTCCCTCTCATTTTTTGCTTATCATCTTCTGTTCTTAAGCCTACAAGTACTATTAATACTAATAGACATTAACCTTACTAGTAACATTCAGATTTTAAAAAATTTGCTGACATCTATGCTTACAGATACCTAAAAGTATCATGTTTTCATATTTTTATCTTAGATATATAAACATATATAATCTGTAGACCTCTGTGACTATTTATTTGGCTTGTCTATACTATCACCATTGAATTTCTTTATTAACCACTGAGATATATCACTAACTTACTAATTATTTTGAGTTACTGCTATGTGTTATGGTGGTAATAGAAGCTAAAAATTCAAGACATATTCAGCATCCATAACATAAATTTTGGAGTCATGAAGAATAGGTAAAAAAAGTTTCAGCATAAATATATCTAGATGTATATGCTATATATCCATATGTAAAAACCTAGAGGTTGAAGGGTTTGTAATAGATTTGCAATTATACACAACTACCAAACTACATACTTTCTGTCTTTTAAAAATCCAGCATTTCTCAGGAAGTCATTCTTTTTTATAGGATGAGCATAACATAACGGTAAAAGGCCTGGGGTGAAAATAAGAAAGATAGTGGTATTAGTCATGGCTTTGCTACTAGCTTTGCTGTATGTCCTTGGCCTAGTCACAGTTTGTGTTGTTTACTTTTCCTCATCTGAGGAAATTGACTTGAACCAGATGATTGCTAAGTTAAAATTTCTTCCGTGATTCTTTGATGTCTTTAAAATCTAGAATTTAACCTAGTTAATCCAACAGCAAGATGTAAGCAAATTTTTGAAGAAAAGGAACACCCAACATGGAAAAAAATCCACACAGGGAAATGAGTTTAGATTATAGGATCTTTACTCTAACTTTATTAATAAATAGAACAGATTAGGGTAGAAATAAGGGCCACTAAAGGATACTTTACCATCTAGCTGAAATTTGTCCATACTAATGATTGGATAAGAGGGAGAGGTCCAACAATTTCATGAATAGCTTGTCATGGGGTATGTGCAGATACAGGTTAGAAATGGACAACATCTTGGCAGGATCATTCACTGCTGCACTTATTTATATCAAACAGATTTGACGAGTACAAATATATTCACTGGGTAAAATAAGACACCCCCCCCCCCAAAAAAAAAATGAATATTGGTAGTTTAGCTCATGACTGTTTGCACCAGGAGGTGGCAGTAGAATACTTAAAAAAAAATTCTGACTGCCTTCATTTTTTTGATCACATAGTTTCTCAGTTTTGTCACTTACCTCTAAGGCAAACCATGATATTCTTACTATCACTATGGATGAAAATAAAACCATATGTTCTTGGTTCTGGTCTTTGTATGTTAACTTCCCCTGATAATTTACTCTGATGTAACTTCATGGCATGGATATAATCCTTACTTCTCAAAAGTTAATGCCAGTGCAGTACAGGCTTTGTCAGGTCTTCAAAGCTGGAAAGGTTTTGAATACAAGCCTAAAGACAGACTGTATATCTTTTGTCAGAGGGCTACACTGGCTAAATTCAGAGACTACTCACAAGAAGGTTGACTACCACATGATTAAGTTTTTTGGCTTCCACAGCTCACGAAGCATCCTGTGCCAGTGAAGGGAGTATTCACACCAATGAATCAATGTATGTTTTTATAAATCTGTCTTGAAATGTTTATGTTTTTATAGCTCTCATTAACAACTATATATTTAATTGAAAATTTTAATTTTTTCCCAAATATTATCAATATCTTATGTATCATTACTTGTCTTATTCATTGAATGAATTCATTGTTTGTGGTATTTTTTTTTATTTTACCATTTTGTTGAGCATTACATGAATATTTAATTCCACAACTTTGAAGGTTGATCATTTTTCAAAAGGTTTCATGCTTTTTTTCCTCATGTGTTTCCATGAAACAAGGTAAACTAAAGAATTCTTTGATATGAATAATATAGCATTTTAATAAGTCATTTGAACTGACAGATTTAACTTTTTGCATTTAAATGCTAGCCTGATGGAAGTATGAGCACAGTAAAGTGACCTACTTAGTCTGATGATCGCAGAAGCTATTGCCCTTGTTTGGTCAGTTGGTCAGGCAATTCTGGTGCAATCAGAGTCACAAACAGCCATTGATCTAGTCTTTTGACTTAAAGAAAGGTTCTGGGGCAGGTGATGAAAGTCTTAGGCTATGGCAGTGCAAGGGTCATAAATCACAGTTTTATTAAGTCAGTCAATTTGGGAAGAGTTTTGTATGGTTTTCAAAAATGAGAATATTTACACTACTGAGGTTTGTTCTAATTTTTCACACAATGTGCTGCTTACATTCTTGTAAATTCCAAAGTTCTTGTAAAAATAATAATTCAAAACAGACTTTTCATCTTATGAAAACATGCTTTATCAAGATCACTTAAAAAACATATATCTTACATGCTTTGGAAATCCTACAGACCACAGAGAAACTTTTACCTAATACACCCTAAAATAACACAATCTGCCAGACCACAGTACATCCGCAATTTAGAATAGCAGATGTTGCTACACATGCTTCTTTTTAAGACTAAGAAGCAGCACAAGAGAAAATAAAACAAAAGTTTAAAATGGGGGGGAAACATGATAGAGATGAAGGTTTGGAATAGCCAGAAGAGAGATGTAAGCAATTGGTTTCAAATAACCAGAAGAAAAGGATGTGGCTATCAGGGAGCTATATGTTTTGTAGATCCCTTTTCAAACACTTATGTGATCTGCCATCCTCATTCCATTAAGTTACACTTGCTAACTTTCCATTAAAATGGATTTTAATATAACTAATAAAAAGAATATTATATGTTCATTTAAAATTTGATTTAAAATTTTGTTCTAAAATGTGCGTTAGGGTAGTTTTTTCTCTTAATGTTTTTTTTTTTTTTAACAATTTTTGTTTTGGTTTTAACTTTAGCTGATCCCACAGTTAAGGACTTAATTGGAGGCTTCACTGCTCTTCATTATGCAGCCATGCATGGTCGAGCCCGGATTGCACGCTTGATGTTAGAATCTGAATACAGAAGTGACATTATCAATGCAAAAAGCAATGATGGTTGGACTCCCCTCCATGTAGCTGCTCACTATGGTAGGGACTCATTTGTCAGACTCCTGCTAGAGTTCAAGGCTGAGGTCGATCCACTGAGTGATAAAGGTACAACACCGCTTCAGCTAGCCATTATCCGAGAGAGGTCAAGCTGTGTGAAAATCCTTCTGGATCACAATGCCAATATCGACATTCAAAATGGTTTCCTGTTACGATATGCTGTGATCAAAAGCAATCACTCATATTGCCGAATGTTTCTCCAGAGAGGGGCAGATACAAACTTGGGTCGCTTAGAAGATGGACAGACACCATTACACTTGTCTGCCCTTAGGGATGATGTGCTTTGTGCCCGAATGTTATATAATTATGGAGCGGACACTAACACAAGGAACTATGAAGGACAGACCCCATTGGCTGTTTCAATAAGTATTTCTGGAAATACTCGACCCTGTTTGGATTTCTTACAAGAAGTAACAAGTATGTAATATATTTTATTATAATTGTCATTGGTATTATTGCAGTTGTTGTTTTTACTTTTGCATGTTTTTTTTTTAAAGAATTTGAAACATTTACAAACTTCATGTAATATCAGGCATCAGTCATTCACAACAGCCCTGACTGGTAAGTAATGCTTTATTCATTCAAAATAAAAAGGAAATTACCTTCACATTACATTAAATATCCTGTGACAAATTAAAGGGGAATGGATGCTGCTACTGATGTTGGGGATAGCTGTAGTTGTACAATATAAAGGGGAAGAGAATGATGAAGGAGAATCAAGGAAATTACAGAAGACTCATGTTAAAACAATGGAAAACAATCCTCATTGGCCATAAGGTTTATTTTTTTAGGCTCCACAGAGTTGATATTGATATTAGAATTAACATGAGTTTTATTGTTTTTATCTAGATATAGAGTGATATTACAGTCCATGTGTAATTAAGATATCTTTTAAATGTGTTTGTTATATTTTTGTATATTGTGAACTTATATTAAAGGAACAGTCATGTTATAAGTTCACATTTAGTTATTTCATGAGCATGTGCATCCTAGCAGTTAAAATAAACATTTGTTTTACCATTTTGTTGCTGTAATATACTATTTACTTTAGTTTTTTTGGTTTTTAGTTTCTTGAAGCATATTATGCTTAGTCTTTACGGGAATGAAAAAAATAAAGTCAGACCTAAACGAAAGCAAAACAGTTTGGTGGTTTATTGAAACATTTGGTTAGTGCAGTGATAAAAATCAGTCATGGTTATTTGAATCATTGAATTGACAGTCATTGTGGAATCACAGCACTGTCAAACTAAATGTCCCTTGTTTTTGCTCTTTCCATTATCTTATTTGATATTTTTTAAGTGTAAATATTTTTAATTTTCATGATTTCAGTTTCATGGTTACTCCTTTTCCAGCAAAAATCAGGACTTTTCTTCATAAGTGAATTCATTATTCTTCTCCTTAATCATTTAGATGTATCTTGTTTCAGAAAAGATACAACATGTGGTTCAGAAATAAAATATAAATCAAATTTAGAATTCTAATCTTGGCTATACTACTGATTTCAGGCAAGTAGTATCCATCTTGACTTTCTTCCCTCTCTATAAAAAAAGGTAATTACCATGTTTTGCCAATCATCTTTGGATATTTTCATGATATTATGCCACTTGCAAAGAACTGATATTTAGAATGCCTATCTATTTGCTGTTTTTCTACAAGAAGATCGGTGTGATCTGGATATATGTTACATATCACATATCACACAGTTTTATTTTTCCTAATAGGGATCTCTGCTTTGTATCTGCTTTCTCTTGTCTAGCCCTTTTATTACTAATCATGTAGTACTATAGAACTATTGAACTTTCAGCTCACATTTATATAGTAATTTTAAATTTACCAATCATCTTCCAGCAACTTTGTGAAATAAATAGTATATTATCCCTATTTTACAGATGAGGAAGCTAAAGTATAGAAATGTTGTGATTTGCCCAAGGTCACACAGCTATTAAGTAGCATAGCCAATACTTAAACCCAGATCTTCTGATTCTAAGCCCATTACACTTTCTACCACACCATGCCTGTCATACCCCACTGCCACTATGCCTAGGTAGCTTAGATATATTACTGTTTGTACCTTGACTTTTAAAGGTAATTTTTAATATCGTACTTCATACCCATTCCTCCCCTACCCCTTTCCTAGGTCTATTAAATGTTGTATTTGGTCATTAGATGTAATTTTAACATTATCTACTTAAAATGTTAGAGTTCGAGGTATTTTGATCTCGTATGTTAAAGTTATTGCCATTATCGGTAAAATTAAATGAACTGGTCCAGCTACATAGGGAAGGGTGTTATGGCCTGCCGCATTGTCATTATTTGGATAAAATAATTTGAGCTCAACTAGAATTTGAGGAGGATTGGAATTGTATACTTGCAATGATATAGCTTCTTCTTTCTCCCTCTCTAACCCTGACCATTTCATCTGTAGTGCTATGATTTTAAAAAAAGTATTGAATGAAATTTCAAACCTGCATCTCTCAGCAACTTTCCTAACAGTCTTCATTACAGCACTGATAAGGACTTTGGTATTGTCACAGATAAAACTAACCTGATCATAATTAGAATTATGCCATACCATATCTCTCATACAGTTTTCGTTTTGTTCTTATATGGACTCTTATTTTTTGAATATTTGCTTTTTCTTCTTCATGTGTCACATTTTCTTTATCACATTTTTAAAGCTCAGTTGAATTAACCTTTATAAACCAAATCCAGGAAGATACACTGCCTTTTATTAATAAACTTCAGCTATCTCCTCTTTAACAACTATTTTTACTGTTAAAATAAGGAGAATTAGGAAGGTGAATTGCTTCTGACCATGTGCACCTAGAAACTTTGTTCCTGTGGCCTGGAGCAAAGGTTCTCAACTTTTTTGTATGTCATGGACCTCTTTGGCAACATGGAGCATAAGTATCCCTTGTCAGAATGTTGTCTTTGAAATTTATAATTGAAGAAAATGCCAAATTTCTGTTACAGATTAATGAAAATAAAGATTTTTTTTCCCCCTAAGTTCATGGGTCCATAAGATCTATCCATGGACCCCTTGAGGGTCTTTGAATCACCTTAAGAATTCCTGGCCTCAAGGATAAATTTTGGTTAGAAGAAGTAGAAACTTGTTTAAGTGTTTTTTAATAGCAGTTGAACAATTTTTAGCTGCCTATTTGCTGAAAATTTCCCCCAACAATCCTTCCCCTCACAGAGAGACATCCTATATGACAAATGTGTTTAAAGATAAGATATAGAAGGAAAAAAACTGACACAGCTTATCAGTATATACCAAAAAAGGCTGAAAATGTGTGCAGCAATACACTCATAGATCTTCCACCTCAGCAAAGGGGTGAAGTATAGGTATTTTCTCATATCTCTTCTTTGGAGTCATGCTTACTTTTTTTAATTTTGGAAATGTTCACTTTTGACTTTCTTGTGGTTCTTTCTGTTTACGTTGTTGTAGTTGTGAATATTTTTTTCTTGGCTCTACTTCATCTCATCAGTTAATGTAGACTTTTCCATCCTTTTCTGTATTTATCACATTTGTCATTTCTTATGGCACAATAATATTCCATGAATCACAATTTAGCCCTTCTCTAATTGGTGGCTTTGCCATCTCAAAAAGTACTACTATAACGATTTGGAGTGTATGGGAACTTTCTTCCTACTTGGGACTTATTTTTCAATAAATGGGCACAAGTTTCCTCAACTGTAAAATAAGGGACTTGGAAGAAGGTTTCTTCTCTTTTTGTTTTATAATTCTGTGACTATGCCTTTAATAATTTAATGTCTGTTAATCACCTCTTGAGAAGCACTGTGGCATAATGGGATAGAGAGCCAGCCAAGGAGACACACAACTAGCTTTTTAACCCTGGGGAAAATCATTTAACCTCTCAGTGCTGTAGTCAGTTCTCTTAAGATTTTAAGTTGCAGAGAAGATGCTGACCTCTGACATTGGCAGAGGAAGTTTCCTCAACTGGTAGATTTTTATTCCAATGAAATCCCAGGTCTAGTGTCTGTTCCTGCAAATCTCTTGATGGTAAATAGGGAGAGGAAAAGGTGTGATTATAGCATATTAAAGTAAAAAAGTTATAGTAAAATCTCAGTTATTCAACATCATGTCTTTTGAGATGAGCTTTATTTTGATATAGCAAAAAAAGTCATCTCTATCAAAGTACCCTCTTGATTTCATTTTATAAAAATGAAAAACACAGGAGTAAACATACTGGACAATTCATGGTCCATCAGGTTATTGCCTGTGGTAACCCCCAGAGATTTTCTATGAAAGCCTAGAAAGGTGTCCTCCTTGACATTGGCTTTAACTATTTCATCTTTTCTCTGTAGCTCTTTCTTTATGCCTCTGTCATTCATAAATTTAAGCAATGGTTGTATGGTGAATTGGAAAGGACACTGAACTCTGTCTGTAGATCAGGTTTCCAGTTTTTGCCTTTATACTCTCTTGGTGTGTGAATTTAGGCAAGTCACTTTACCTCACTAGACCTCAGTTTTCTCATCTGTAAAATAAGAAGGAAAGATTAGATGTTATCTTTCAACTCAAAGATCCTATGACTCCATTTACGTTTCCTGCCATTATTGGCTTCTGGGAGTACTAAGCCCTTAAATTTATGGCCTGCTATGTAAAATAGCACTTTCTTTCATTTTTCCTTATATCTGTCAAGCTTCAAAGTGTGTTCCTTTGACAAGCATTTATTAAGAGACTTCTATTTGCCAGATCTAGTATTTCAGTTTGTTTCTCTCTTACTCCTTTTTTTTCCCTATTTTAGTTACTCTGTTATTTAATGTACTGAAAAGTTATCTGTTGTTTATTTGAATACTGTATGCAGCCAGTCTATAATAAATATGCTATAAATGGGCATTATGTGCTGGTTAGTTGCCTTATTCTTAACATCTTAAAGAACCTTAATTAATGTAGCATTTTCCTATGATTTTCTGTAATTTATAAAAAATAATATTCTATCCTGCTTTTATTTTTCTCTTATGAATGAATGATTGAGGCTAATGTTTTTCCTAGAAGAAAAGTTATTGGTAGAAGAGAAGTTAGCAGTTATTTGGTAGGACTTTTTAAAGTCCCATAAACCCTCAATGGGTTACAAGTCACAGGATATTTTCTTTGCAAACTTATCTGCTAGGGACTAATATCTGTCTAGTTTATTCTGAAAAGCACCCAGTATACTATCATTCATAGGTGCTTAAAAATAATATTTCACAATGACAGCAGTGACTCTAAACTTCTAACTTTGTTTTAATTACAGCTATATCTTCTTTTAAATTGAAGAAGCATAATCGTTTCAAGCTTCCCTTTTACCAAACATAAAGTAACAATAAAAATCACAACACTCCTTTTTTTAAACTCAAGATAGTGAAACTTAGTCTGTGGTGTGTATTGTCGAATACAGTAAAATGCCAGGTATGTGAACTAGAAGACCGCACAAAAACTCCATTACACCAAGTGCTTTTAAATGTATTAACTCATGTATTCCTTTGAGTACTCTTCCTTGATATATCAGCTAAAAGAACCAGAGGGATTTATCAAAGCAGCATTGCATAGGAACTGTTTGGTGAAAGATTATCTGTTGGACTCTTGATTTACTGTACAAATTAAAGGCAACTCCAGATATTCAAGGCAGATCCTCCACTAGATTTTTCAGCCGAGTCTTAAAAATCACTTTTATAAGAAATGAAACATAGAATTATAGATAAAATTACGTGAGATTTTGGAATATTTCAGATTGAAAAAATACTTTCCCCTTAAATCTTTTTATTCTTTTGTGTGACTTTCTATACTTGCTCAAAGACGAATCATAATATTAGGATTTGTTTGTCATTCAGCACAACTTGAAAATGTAAGATAAGACTAATAATTTGCCTATGGAAAATGTGATTTATAGACAGAGGTCTCATTATGGCCAACACTGTGTTCTGATTACAAATTAATTAAATTGAAGTTAGGCTTTGATTTTAGATAGTCAGTGATTCTTTACTGATTCCCCAATGAATAAAAAAGACCTAGTTATGATTTTGTTTAACTTGTTTCATATTATCCCTAATGTTTTACTGTTTTAAGTTACTGTGAAATCAGAGAGTTTTAAAATAGCAGAATGAGAAGGGAATTCCAAGTCACAGGCAAGGGAGAAAACATATGTTTGTGGTGGGATTTTAAAATGAGATGGTGAGATAAAGCAAAGGAGGTACAAGAAGGCTATTCCAGATGTTGTGCTGCAGTGAAGGTCCTTGAACTAACAATAGTGAGATTGTATGAAGTAATCTAGAAAAGGGTTCAGTTTTCTTTTATATTCATATTACAAAAACTCCATAACCTTTCTTGGTTCAGTTTTTTAAATGTTATGTATCACAGATGTTTTGCCTCTTTCTATATTTTTGAGATTGTTTCTCATCTAAATTAAGAACTTTAACAAATTATAAATATTGTAATTTGGATATCAAAATTGGGTAGACTTGAATTCTAATTCCAGAAATTATGGTAATAGGTCATGGTTTGTTATGGATCTATAAGAGCTGATTTACTTCTATTTTATACCCACCCATTATGATAGTTTTCTTACAAAATCAAAATGCTAACAAGCCTTTGAATTGTTACAGAATATATTTAAATTCTCTAGTATGATTACCTTGCAGGTTTTGTGTATATCCAATAATTGATGTGATCCTTAAATTATACTTTTTGTAATCTTTCTTCATGCTTATTTCTGCCTCTGAAGTCTTATAGGCATTTGAGCTCTTGCAAACCAGATAAGGATGAAATTCTAGGATACCAAACAAGCCTTATACCTAATTATATTTGTGCTTTTCCCTTTCCTTACTTTATTTTACTCTTTTATACTTTTTCACTCTTCCCTGCCCCCAACTCCCACTCCTCTGGGTTGAAATATTTGTAAATAATGACGTAATAATAAGAGCTAACATGAATCACTTTAAGATTTGTAAAACCCTTTATATATGTTATCTCATTTACTCACAACAACTCTGGGTCAAAAAATTACATACTCTATGTATGAAGTAAATTCTTTCAACAAACATTTGTTAAATATATACTATGTGCCTAATAAACATGCCTTGCTATTGGTGAACAGTGTTTCCTAAAACTCCTGGGATTTTCTTAGTAAATTTCAATATATTTAATGATTAATCTTTTTCTGTCTTTAAATAATATTGTAATCACACTCAGATACAGAAGTTTCTGAAGTGTACATGTTGGTATAGCATTTTAATTCTCCATTCATTCAGATATGTTCTATTGCCAGTTTTTCTTCAATAATTTTCTTCTGTATGTTTTTACTCACATCCCTGCCTAATTCTATTTAGTAATGTCAGTTCTAATGTTAAACTATTAATTAGCTCTGTAGCCTTAGGGAAATCCTTTCATCTCTGAACCTCAGTTTCTTCATCTTCAGATGAGAGTAAAACCTACCTAATCTGACACCCCATAAGAGTTCTTATGAAGATTTAATGAGATGAAAGACATGAAAATATTTTTAAAGTGTAATATAGATTTGTAGTAGTTTATTTCCTAGAATAGAGGTGTCAAATTTCAGTGTCCACTCTGTGACACAAACAAAATTCCCCTAGTGTAGTCAGAACCAGATTAAAATGTAATTGGGCAGGGCAGCTAGGTGGCACAGTGAATACAGCCACTGTAGTCAGGAGGATCTGAGTTCAAATCCGACCTTAGACACTTAACACTTACTAGCCATGTGACCTTGGGCAAGTCACCCAATTGCCCTGCATTCCTCCCTCCAAAAAAATGTAACTGGGAAGTGTTTAACAGAATAAAAATACAATACAACATAAGTGTTAATTTGTGTTTTTTAAGTCAATATGTTCCCCAAAGGAATCCATTTCTATATGAATTTGACACCACTGTCTTAAATCATTAGAAGTTAATCTAGTAGATGATTTTTCTTTGTAGACTAATAACAATAACAACAATGAGAAAAGAGGTGGGTTGGGGTTTTTTTTTGCTTTTTTTTGGAGGGGGGAGGGCACAACAATTGGGGTTAAGTGACTTGCCCAAGGTCACATGGCTAGTACATGTTAAGTGTCTGAGGCTGGATTTGAACTCAGGTCCTCCTGAGTCCGGGGCCGGTGCTCTATTCACTGCAAGGAAAGAGTTTTTTTTTTTTTTTTTTTTGCAGAGCATTTGTTTTGTTTATACATTTTCTGATGTTTTGGTCAAATGAGAGAGTTGTACTAGTTCATCTTAAAGGTACCTTCCAGCTCTAAATCTATGGTTCTATGAAGCTTACAATCTTGTGAATATAAGTGGTTCTTTTGTATTAGAGTTCTGTGAAGAAATTTTTTATGCTATGTTGGATAAAATGGGGAAATTATTTTGCCAAATGAATTCAACTCAGAGGTTAGGCATTCAGGGTTTTCATTCCTACTTGTCCACGACTTTATGTGACTTGAGATACATCATATAAACTTTTGTTTCCTCATCTCCATCTATAAAAAAAAAAAATCAAGTCGGGGAATATGGAATGCCCTAATTTAAGTCACTTTTAAATCTCAGAGATCTATAGAATGCAAATTGTTACTGTTAATACTATATACTATATGGACAGACACTATGCATTCCAAGGAGACAATCACTTTACCTAGGAAGGAGTTTGTTCTAGAAAAGTATCCTTGGTGATTAAAGTTGCTGAAATTACCCTTACAGTTGTCTGAATACCTGGAGTAATTTATTTTTTTCAGCTTTGGCCCTTCTTTTAATTTAAAGGAAGTTTAAGCTTAAGGGAAGTTTTTTGCACAAGTAGCAAAAAACCCCAACCCCAAAACCAAACAAACCCCTCAGCACTTCATTAAGAAACATTTTTAATGTTCTGAAATTTAAACAAAAAGGATTAATTTCAGAACAGTAAGAAAGAACTTAACTCAATTTCTAAGGGGGAAAGAAACCAAGAACAAACTAAATCACCTTACCATTGAGACTTAGTCCTAGAAGGTACATATTCATAGAGAAGGTTAAGAAAGATGTTTGCAGAGATCAACTAGAACATAATTACATCAGAATACACAGCAATTGGGGGCAGCTAGATGGAGCAGTGAATAGAGGACCTGCCCTGGATTTAGGAGAACCTGAGTTCAAATTCAGCCTCAGACACTTAACACAAAAACTAGCTGTGTGACCTTGGGCAAGTCACTTAACCCCCATTGCCCTCCAAAAAGCAAAAAAAAAAAAAAATACACAGCAATATATCATACTTTTGACTGACTCACCTTTTCTTTGAATATATTATTGTAATGGTTTCTATAAACTAATCTTGAATACTTTGATCATCTAATGAGATGATTCATACTGTGGGAAAAAATATCATAGTTTAGCTTCTAAAATTGCATTTTTAAAAATGGGAGTATTTAATTCCCCATTTTGTGGATTAATTTCTACTCTATTACTGTTTGCAATTTATTTCAGGTATTACAGATAATCTGTATATAGCAGTAAACCTTGAATTGAAGATTTTAAGAATCCTTTTAGCTGGATAAGGAAAAATTTATGTAAGCATTTATTGAAAATGACAGTGATAGATTATTCTCCTAATAAATGTGATATGTAATTGGAGATAACTATATGAAGTTTGTATAGTTTCTGTGGCCACACAGCTGTTTTGGCTGCTGGGGTATGGAGTCAGAGACGGAGGGAGTACTACTTTACAAGACCAAATGTTTGGGCTAAATAAATATCACTATTAAGGAGAGATAATAGTAATAACAGGGTTTTTTTTTTCCTTTCCACCACAGACTCTGCCTTGGATTAGCACTTGGGGGTAGGTCGAGAGCCCAGGCAACAATGGGTTCTGTATTGTTTGAGGAGGAAAAGGGTAGATGTTTCAAACGTTGGCAGGTGTGAAAGGGTAGAAAAGGTCCTGTTTAGTTCCTCTGTCTTCCTATTTCGGTCAGCAGTGCTTGGCTAACCATTTATATGTAAACTGAGCATGCATAAAGTAAGGTCTGCCTTAACCAGTTTTAGAGTAGAAATATATACAGTATTGCTAACAGATTTATCCCTTATTACTCTCTTTCAAACTCTTGCCATGACTTGTTTTTGTAGGTACATGTCACTGTATGTTGTGTACACATGCACACCCTCAGACAGACAGACACATATATATAATACACACACATATTTTATCATATTATATATTGACACATTTTTAATCAGAATAACAGCAACAGAGTGGCAAAGTCTTTTCAGGGATAGGTTAACCATTATCCTGATAGAATTATAAAGATAAAGTTTTATATAGTTAAATTCTCTGATGATATTGTTCATTCACAAAAACTGCATTTTAGATTTACACTGTAAACAAATGCAGTTTCATCTAAACTAGCATAATTTTAAAATTGATTAAAAAACATTTTATCAGACCATAAGATCATTTAAATAATAAAATGGCCAAGAAGTCTATAAAGTATCTCTGTTTTTTCATTAGGAAGATTTTTTTATTTCCCAATATAGAGTTTATATTACTTTACAGTAAAACCTTTTCTGTGTTGCACTTAAGAAGTTGCTGAGGGGCAGCTAGGTGCGCAATGAATAGAGCACCCGCCCTGGAGTCAGGAGGACCCGAGTTAAAATCCAGCCTTAGACACAACACAAAAACTAGCCATGTGACCTTGGGCAAGTCACTTAACCCCAGTTGCCTTCCCCCCACAAGAAAAAAACAGAAAAAAAAAACAAAAATAAGTTGCTGAAAATGATTGATGAAAATACCTTAATTAAGCATATATCAGGCACTAAGCTAAACACTAAGAATACAGAAATAAATGTTTCTTCCCTCAAGATGATTACATTCTAATGGGGGACTAATCATATATTAGGAAGTGGTAGCGAAGGAAGGGTATTTTGGTCTAGAAGTTATAGGGATGGTAAGTGAAGTTATAGAATAATGAGTTTACTCACCCTTTACAGAAACAGTGATAGTGTTAATTTGATTACCATTCCCTAAGCCCAAATTGAAAAGCATGGGTGATGATAGGAAGGTTGCTCTTCATTGTAACACATGATGGCATGGTCAGAGGACAACCAGGTTGAAACATGGTTGGGAGTTCTGAAGCCAGCTAGATAAAACAAACCCATTTCACCAGTTAGAGCAGCACAGCCCCAGCACTGAAGTTTGAGGAGCAAGAGTAGAAAATATATATTGTGTTTATGTCTCTATTGGATGTGTGTGTGTGTGAGAGAGAGAGAGAGAGAGAGAGATTTTGGAGGGGGGTATTTGAAAATGGAAAAAAAAAGTTAGTCATAAGATTTTTAGTTAATTACTAGGCAGTTATGCTTTTGCCTCTGTATGATTAATTGATCAGTAATAGAAAAACAGACTGTGTAAAAGTCATTAGAAAAATGGTTCCTTGTTAGATAAACCAAAAATGCTATCTTAAATCTTGCGATTTTAGCTTTATAACTTTTTTTTTTCTAATTTTCTTTTTAGGGCAGCCCAGAAACTTGCAGGACCTGTGCCGAATTAAAATTCGCCAATGTATAGGCCTTCAAAACCTAAAACTACTTGATGAACTACCAATTGCCAAGGTCATGAAAGACTACTTAAAACACAAATTTGATGATATCTGATATCAGTGGGACATCATGAACAAGATTAGGAGATATATACCAGATACTTAAAAGGCTTGTTGCCTTGCACAAAGTATATCCTATGCAATTTCTGATTTGCTGTGAAGTCAGAAGGCAGGTATACACTTTCGGGTTTTTTGTTTGTTTTTCACTGTAGGGGAGGGATTTTTTTTTTTATACCATATGCTAGAAGGTCTTAATTTTGGTTTCTTGGTCCAAGTTTAAAAGGTCCAAGCTTTCTATACAATATTGCATTTAGAAAATTGTTGTGTTTGTTGTTATTGTTGTTGGGTTGTTTTTTTTTAAATGAAGCGTGCAGGTTTGGAATGGAGAATTTACCCTTTTCAGAATGTTTATGGTTTCCATTGGCACGCATGGTATTGTAAACCAGCTGAGCAGTTGTTATTAAGCTGAGTGAGGTTTGGAGGTATAGTTTTATCCAGGGGGGTCCAGGGACATGCTGGAAAATGCCATAAGAAATTTTAAAATAAATACAGTCACCCCATTCCATTTTAATGAATACAAATTGGCTGTTTTATACAGTTCTTTTCCTAATTGCTGTAGCTAAGATATCATAAATCTGGTACCTCGGCTTTTCTGTTAGTGTGCTCGTGTTTTTAACTTTGTTTTTTAATAACAGTAGTACACTACACAGAGACATTGTGTCTCACTTTCTCTTTGTCTCTAGTTGAATATGTTCTTTAAAAATGTTAACGGGAAAGAAAATAACTTTATAAAGCTAATCTATTCTGTTTCTAAAACAGTGCCTCCGGTGCAATAACCTTTCTGGTGTATTTTTTACATCGTTTTATTTAACATTCATCATTCCATAGCCAGCTTAGATATGTCCATGAAAGTAGGAACTGTCACTTTAATTTAGTATTGCCATACTATACTACATCCATTGAAGTTTTGGTTTTAACATCTTTCCTGGATACATTTATTTCACTCCAAGCATAAATTTCACACTCATGTTGGTAGGTCTCTTGAGAAATATAGTCCAGAATTTGATGAAAATATTTTGCTTTAATACAGTTAAATAATTTGGTGTGGTTTCAATTTTTTTCCAGTTAAATTATAATAAAATGTCTGTGGGGTACATATTTAGTAAATCCACATAATTCGTAATAAAGTAACAAAATTTCCCCTATATTTTAAAAATTATTATATTGAATAATGTTACTTTTTAAGTTGACCGGGCACATATTTGCACTGTAAACATGATAAGACATGATGAAGTGTCTTAACAATTGACAAGATTTCTGGGACCCATCAAGATCTGAGATGATGCCCTTGGAAATGTTTTCTGCACATGCTTTGGCATCATATTAGCATCAGAATGTCATTGTTCTTAATGTTTTTGTAGATTTTTCACAGTTTTAGGTACTGGTAATGAGTTTGTTATCAGAAACTTAGGTGCTGAAGCAGTTATTATTTTCTGTATTGCTAGTTTCAGATCAAAAAATGTGAGGGAAATGGTTTAACTGAAAAACGTAGCTAAATTCAGAATTAGGCCTCCACTTTGGCTTTATATCTCTAGAGCCAGAAGTAGTAACTTAAGCACAAAGCTTAATGTTAGTGTGAATGCACAATATCCAATGGCAGTGAGGATTATCTTACTCTATTGTGCCTAGGCAGTGAGCAGATTTTTAAAAATGGAGAACTATAGAAAAAATAAATTTGATAATGTAATTCATAAAGCTTTTCAATTTCAGGACACCAGTTAAAAAGTGACCTAATTCAATAATGACTGAAGAGTTATTATCTCTTGGGCATAGTGGGATTTGAGTTGGTTTGTGCTTTTTGTACTGAAAAAGTTGTATGCTTCCCAAAAATGGTCTCCAAAGAGAGGTCACATACTGAATAAAGGGAGAGTCTGAAATTAACTGCCTTCTCATACCATTAGGTGATTCCCAGGTCAGGGATTAATAAGGGTCAAATAGGGACACTTGCATTGTCTGAGTCCACCTGGTTCCTCTCCATGTATGTCAATGTCTAGTCCTATAATCTGAGGAAATTGCATCACCTAGGTATGATGAATGAGGTGAGGGTAGGATGGCATGGGAGCCTTGCACTCTTTAATTTCTCGGCATTCCAGAGCAGTAATTTAGTTATCTTAAACATAAGATTTTCCCCCCATAATTGTTAATTTATTAATTTAGTTTAAAAAGTTTTCCCCCATTTTCATTCAAAAGTTACATCAGTATTTTCTAAGCTGATTTAGCCACTGAGTTTTAGTCAGGGAGTTCCAGATAAACAAATCAGATTAAGGTAAATTCTTTGTTCTGTGTTGCTGCTGTGACTTCAGAAAAATTATGAGAGATCTTCCTGGAAATGAAATTTCTATTTAATGAAGAATTGTATAATTCCATTATTTATTGTTAGAAATTTGATTATTCTGGTAACTTAAAAAGAACACTTTATTTTATTGTTGTTAATAAAATCCCAATCATATATCACATTTAACAGTATCTAAAATTTATCTAGATCAAATTTATTGATTAAAATGCTAGTCTATATTTTAATTTGATTTGCATGGAGCCATTCTGTTGTCACAATTTGGATAGGAAGAACAAGGATTTTTAGAAAACAAACTGATTTGATTATACCAGAAAATCTTGACTACAAAAAGTTGAGACCATAATTATAATTTTCATAGATCCTCATAGTTTTCTTTTAAACTACTTTATTTAACTTATTACTAAACCTTTAAAAAATATATTTGGCAAATACACCAAAGACGCAGGCGAGTAAAAGATTATGATCATTAATGAACTGCAAACCTCATCCTTTAAAACTAAGCAGAGTGTTTTGTAAATATTTGTGTTTATAAATGTACAGCAGAGTAAGAGTGTTTTTTAGATTATTTAATTCCCATATTTCTAAACTATTTACTACGTTATAGTCCATACTCGTTAGTTTGAAAGGCTTTTTGACTGTTTTGGTTTTTAATTCATTATCACTCATGCTTGGAACAGCACTTCAGCTTAAGAATTTAGTGTTCTGGCTAGAGTTGGCAGTAGCAGAAGTGCACATCTGGACAAAGAGGAGCATGATTCATTTCTCATACACACCCTAAAAGAGAAGAGAATGTGTAGTTTGATTACCAGAGTGGACCATGAGGAAATTGAAATCCTAACTTTTCTGCAAAGTTGCTCACTAGCCCAAAATGTGATTGGGATAAGAACAACTTCCAATTTGCCCACAAATTTAGCTTCCATGTAACTCCTTGTGTGTTATATCATAATGTATTTTGTTCTTCCTTTGTAATGTAAGTTTTGTTTGGGTCAATTTAAATTTAAAAAAAAAAACAAAAAACTTAAACCTGGTTTAAAAAATATTGGAGCCTTGTCCTGTTTATTTCTAGTTTGTTTAAACTTTTTAATTTCCAGCTGTTTTGTGAAGAAAAAAGTGAACCACTTTTCATGTATCAGCATTTTGACCAGGAATTATGTAAGACAGTTATATTAGAATTATATTAGACAATTATGTTAGAAGCCACTGCTAATGTAGCTAAAATCATCAGATTAGTCTTGTTCAAGTGAACTTCATCATCCAGCCATGACTTTCAGTACTAGAAATATGTAATCTCCAAAAGTCAAGATACATTCATATACTTAACCAAAAGTTGACACAGTACCAAACTTTGGTGGGAAAATGCAACCACTCCTTCTTTGTGCCATACAGAAAGGAGATGAGGTTTGGCCCACACATTGCTTAACATACAAAAAGGCATATTAAGAAAAGTTAATTAGTTTGAGGTAGTTTAATAGATCTCCAAGAGAAGGAAGCAAAATGACTCTTCGAACTCACAAACCACATATCCAGAATAATGTAGAGGAGGGAGGTAGTTGAAACTCTAGCCACTGATTCATCACATCCTTGAAAAGGAAATTCTATATAGAATACCAGCTTAAAAAATAAAAAACACCTTCATGCAAACCTTCTCAGTGCCTGGCATATTGAAAGCCATGAATTATATTTGAAACTAAGTCTGATGAAGATCAAACAGGTGGGTCAAATTTGGAAAATTACTGAATTGTTTGGAAGTCTTAATTTCAGTTCTATTCATGTGTTATGTAAGTACCCTATTTGTTTTTTCAACTGAAAGATGGTTTACAAAAATGGCTTGATAGCTATTGACTTAAGAGATTATCTATTTGATAAAAACATTTGCAAGTCCCATACAGTTGGGTGTTGAAGATGAAATCAAATGCAACTCTACCTTGTTTGATTAAACTCAATATATAGATGATGTTCTTGGGTCACTTACTTGAGTATAAAGAAGTTGTATAGTTTTAAAACATGATTTTCATTAGTCTAAGTATTAGTAAAGATTTTAAACATTTATATTCCAAAATTTTGAGTTTCAAGACTTAAGTGGTAAATATGGAAACCTGAAAAATAGTGAAAAAAGCTTTCCTTTATCATTCACCTAATTTTGTGCTAAGGATAGCTTGAAGTTTTTTTTTTTAATTATATGTATTTACCAGAAGATTTTGGCATATTTTGTAGATATTCTTTTACCTTCTAGAAATAGTGTTGATACATGAGCAATTTTTACTGTTTTTACTTGAGGCAGATTTTGAGAAATTTATCCATTGGATAAATGGCAAGGTAGGAGAGTAGTAGCCTAAAAATAATACCTTGGGTTCCTTTTTCTGCAGTCCTTGGTTTTCCTTCTTGACATGTTGCTCTCTGAAAATGGTGCCTTGCACATAGTAGGTGCTCAATGAATAATTTTTACTAGACTAATTGTGAATGTGCCCTGTTCACATATCTGTTCTGCATTTCAATTCAGTACCTGAGAGGTAAGTTATTAATGAATATAGGAGAATGATAATGCATTTCAAATGATTGAGATAAATAATTTGTTCTATATTACTATGATACCTTAAAATTATGAAAAATATTATTCCTCTCCAAGAAAAAATATATTTAACATTTTGTCATTTGTGCATCTTAAAAGTAACATTCCTTTGGCTTAAAATTCTTTTGGTTTACAGGTATAATTTTGATTAGAAAATTGGTTTTAAATGAATACAAATGCAAATATGTTTCAAGTCTGATCTCTTTTTTTTTTTTTTTGGAGGGGGGAAGGCTGGGCAATTGGGGTTAAGTGATTTGCCCAAGGTCACATGGCTAGCAAGTGTTAAGTGTCTGAGGCTGGATTTGAACTCAGGTCTTCCTAACTCCAAGGCCAGTGCTCTATTCACTGCACCACCTAGCCACCCCTGTGATCTCCTTTTAATAGTCATAAGTAATGTAGTGACTCATTTTTTGGTGTGAAACAAGAATATTTGAATTTCAACAGAATGAAGGTTGAGCTTAGACAATGGCAGTCAGTTGAAACTAGGAGATAACTATTACATGTTGGATATACACTGTGAGTAAAACTGTAATCCAGCTGTGGACACTTCCTATATTATCTGGCAAATAGATGCAGATCTTTTCTGCTACTAGTTTTGGGGCTGATAGTTATTTTCTTCTTCCCTAGTATTTTCAAATTAGGTCAGTATTCAGTGTTTTCTTCCCACCTAGCTACCTCTTTTTCCTCCCCCCCCCCAAAAAAAAATATTATAGAAGAATAATTTACCGAGGAAGACACTTATAAAATTAGTTTCAAAAACATTAATTCCCTTAGTTTGCAGATCACTTAACTTTTTACTAAGGCCCAATTACTTTTACCTCAGAAAGTAGTCTGGATTCTGCATTAAATTATCCTTGGAGTTTTTATGCCGCTTATGTTTCATCAGTCACACTGAATTAGAGAATATCAGTCATTAAATATTTACATTCATTAAGCACCTCTTATGCTAAGTTCTAGAGATAGAAAAAAGTTAAAGTCCTATCACTCATGCTCTGTAATGCAGGAGACAACAAACAAGTATAAACAAGGTATATATAGGATAAATAAGAAATAATCAAGGGAAGAGAGGCAGTAGAATTAAAAAGGGTTTGGATTGGCTTCCTGTAGATGAATTTTAGTTGGGACTTAATGGAAACTAGGGAAGGCAGTAGGCAGAGATGAGGAAGGAGAACACTGCAGGCATGAGGGACAAAAAGAAAATGCCCTTATGTACACTTTGGTTTTTTAGTGGGCATAATATGCTGTGAATTATTCTTAATGGTATCCACTTCTACTAGGAGCAATATAAAAATAAGACAGTATTACACCGTGTAACTACTATTGAGTATTGCTATATGTGTAGTGTTGATTGAGAAATAATTTTGTGTGGCCTTATCTAATATCTTGGACTCTCATTACATGTGACTGATTATTAGTGGTCATTTGCTGCTTCTCCATTACATTCAGAGTTTGAAATGTCTAACAGTGACATTTATTTGTTATATTGAGAGTGTTTACCAGTTCATTACAAAAACTGATACCTAATTCCTCCACAAAGTCTTTTTTTAATCCCTTCATCTTGTTGTGGAAATGAATATGAGTGCAAGCTTTAGTAGGTGCTACAATGCTTGAAGGGCTGTAAGTAATCTAAGGTAAATACTGTCTGCTTTCTAAGGCCAACCTAACTAGCGACAGATTAGTTTCTGCCCAGGGGGCTGGATGTGTGGTGATGAAATTGACTGTTAACCCATGAAACACAAAAATCTAAAATAGCCTTCAATCCTACACAGTCTCTTCTATCACCATATTGGTGGCTGAATAGAAAAGGGTGTTAAGAATCACAAGTTTTAGATCTTCAGTAATAAGCATTTTGTATTTAAAATTCTGTTGATATCCTGTCCAGTGACCAATGAGAGGGTATACTAGTGAAGGAAACTGCTTTGTATCAGTCTCATAAGTGAAATCAGAATATAAAAGGAACGTGCACCAAAATGAAAGAATGAGTTGGGAGGAAGGAAATAAATGCTTATTGAAAAAAAATTTAAATTTTAAAGCATATTAAGGAATTGGCAGATTTTAGTTTTAGACAAAGGCAGTATTTCAAGGGATAATTGGTTATCTTGTGTTCTGTTGCTCATGATTTTAAAAAAGAATTCAACTAGTGTATTTGTGTGAGTCATCTGACATGACCTCAAATCACAAATAGGAAAGAAACATACTTTTCCCTTCCCATCAAAGCCTTTATTTTGCCTTTAAAATTGTCTCTCCAATTATGTTTATTGATGATACATACACCCATACATTGATATAGACAGGGACCCAGCCTTCCATCTTTTACTTTACCATTTTCATCAGATCACAGTCCCTGAAGACCTAGAAAATAGTTAGTTAGGGTGGGGACAGTGGTAAGGGAAGGAAAGAGAAAGAGACACATGGTTTGGGGCTGGAGCCTTATAAGTTGAGAAAAAGGCCCTTTGAGGAGCAGTTTAGGAGTGCCAGTGGGCACAACGTCCTCAAGGGCAGAGGCTTCCTGCAGAGTGAGACACACTGGAGAGAAAAGGACAAACATGAGAGTTGTGGAGCTAGAAATGAAAAGATTTTGCTGTTGCTTGGATGTGTTGGGTGAATAAAAGCAGTTTATATCACAGAGGTGGTAAGCCACAAGGATGGTGGTGTTCTAATCAGAAAAATGGAAGTACAAAAAAACTTGATCTCCTTGCTAAAGAGACATACTAGCCAAACTTGTTAGCAGTTGTTTGTTTTTCCCCAGAATGTGGTCTCTAGCCCACTGGAGGATTGGGGCATGACTCCAAGGGGTATTTGATTAATTACAGTGGAAGGATAGGGTCATATCTCACTCTGCCTGAGGCAATCAGTTCTGGGTGTCTCAAGTGTGTCCCCAATACAAATCACATGTACAAATCAAGATACTCTAGCAGAAGTTCCCAGAGTGGGTGATACTGGTCCCCAGGGGGCACTGGAAGTATCCGGGGGTGGGGGGGTAATAGTAGCTTCTGGTTAAATTGGAAGAATTTGAATAAAAATAGGGGTGGTGGAAAGAAGTTAGGAAAATTTTGAAAAACTTTGTACATGTTTCATCTTGTATAAAGGAGTTAAAATCATAATAATGATTACATTATTTTCCAAATGCAAGTTATAACTGCTCAGTGGTCAAGTCTGCCGACAGGTCTTAATAAGCAGGTGTTGGGGGCAGCTAGGTGGCGCAGTGAATAGAGCACTGGCCCTGGAGTCAGGAGGACCTGAGTTCAAATGTGACCTCAGACACTTAACAGAAAAACTAGCCTTGTGACCTTGGGCAAGTCACTTAACGCCAACTGCCCTCCAAAAAGAAAAAAAAAACCTAAGCAGGTGTTGGCAGGCAAGTCTGCCGTACATTGTCAGGAAGTCCAGCATGCATCGGCAGGAATATGTGCATGTAATGACTTGTTTACAACATGATACTATGTGGTTACATGGTATAATATCACACCCTCAAAATTTCAAGGCAGGATAAAAACCACAAATTTATAATAAATTATTAAACAAGAATCATCATTTAAAATATTTAATATTTTTAAAATTATGCAAAATTTTAAAAAGGCTAATGGATTAAAGATTTCTGGGGGCACTGAGTAATTTTTTTTTAATGGGGGCAGTAGGCAGAAGTTTGGGAACCTCTAGGGGAAAGGAAGGAGCATTAAGGGCCCACTATGTGCCGAGCGCTTTTCAAATACCTCATTTGATCTTTAACGACCCTGTCAGATGTTTTATACATGAAGAAAATTGAGTCATCCAAGGGTTAAGTGACTTGCCCAGGGTCACACAGCTAGTAAGTATCTGAAGCTGAATTTAAACTCTGGTCATCCTAACTCTAGTCCCAATGCTCTATTCACTGCACCACCTAGATATTTCTTGTGGTATAACCAGACCACAAGCTCCAGAGCTTGGCAACTTCTAAAGAGACAACATACCTCAAAGGCTTCTCTATTTGTACACAAAGAAGAGATATCTTCCTATATTGTATACTTTCTAGGTAGGTTACAGCCAGTTATGGAAATGTAGAAGTCTGACTGGAGGGTTAAAGGGGTGGTGATCTCATGCAAAATGGAATCAAGCTAACTACCAGTCAAAACTAGTCAATGCCAACATCTTTCAGAGAAATCTTAAGAACTCAAGACCCCCTAAATTAAATTGACATACACTTCTTTTTTCATTTTAATTTGTAATCATTAAAATAATTTTAACATTAAAAAAAATTTTGATTTCCACATTCTCTCATTCCTGCCCACTGAGAAAGCAAGCAATATGATATCAATTATAATGTGAAATCATGCAAAACATTTCCATATTATGTCACAAAACAAAAATAAAGTGAGAATATTATACTTCAATTTACACTCAGAGGTCATCACTTCTCCTTAGCAGTAGATAGCATTTTTCATCATGAATACTTCAGGATTATCTCAGATCATTGTACTGATCAGAGTAAGTCTTTCACATTTCATCATTAATATATTTTTACTATGTACCATTATGCCCTACTTCTGCTCATTTAATATCAATTCATATAGGTCTTGCCAGGTTTTTCTGACATACCTCCTCAACTTTTATAGTGTAACAGTGTCCTATCACAATCATATGCCACAACTTGTTCAACCATTTCCCAACTGACGGACATTACATTGATTTCCAATTCTTTACAAATACAAAGGGCTGCTGTAAGTATTGGTGTACATATAGACCTTTTTCCTTTACATTTCTCAAATTATTAGTGACTTAGATAACTTTTCATAGGGCTATAGGCAGCTTTGATTTCTTCTGAAAACTGTCTGTTCATAACACTGGACCACTTACCATTAGGAAAATGGCTCTTATTTTCATAAATTTGACTCTGTTTCCTATGTATCTGAGAAATAAGGCCTTTAGTGGAGAAACTTGCTTTTAAAAATTTTACATTCATTGTGGTATTTTTTAGCAAAATGTAATTTCCTTGAGTGTCTCTTTTAATTAGGTCTGTTTTTGCTATTGCTTTTGAGGTCATGATTGTTACCACTGGCTTTTTTTTTTTTTTACTTCTGCTAAAGCATGATAGATTCTGCTCCAGCCACTTATTGAACTCTATTGTGTCTTTATTTCAAGTGTGTCTCTTATAAGCAACACAGTGTTGGATTCTGCTTTCTAATCTATTCTTTTCACTACTATTTTATGGGTGAATTTATCCCATTGTCATTCAATGTTGTGATTACTATGTATTTCCCTATTTTCTTCTGTTTATCTTTCTCCCTTTTTTTTTTACTTTGTCCCCCCTCAGAAGTCTGTTTTGCTTCTGACCACTGCCTTCCTTAATCTATCTTACCTTTTATCACCTCTTCTCTTTCTCTTTCTCTCCTTCCCATCCTACTTCCCCATTTTCCCCTCCACTGTAAAAGCTCTTCCTTGTGTGAAATAGTTTTTCCCATTTTTCCTCTCCCTTCTCCCAAGGCATTCCTCTTTCTTAACATTTTTTTTAGATCACCCCAACAAAATCAACACTCACTCATGCCCTGTCTATGTAGACTCTTTTTAATTTCCCTAATAATGATAAAGTTCTGAGAAATTACATATCTTCCCACAGGAATGTAGTAAACAGTGTAACTTTATTGATTTCCTTGTGATTTCTCTTTTGTGTTTACCCTTTTATGTTTCTATTGAATCTTATGTTTGAATATCAGGTTTTCTATTCATCTCTGGGTCTTTTCATCAGGAATGCTTGGAAGTCCTCTATTTCATTAAATATCCTCCTCTCCCCCTGCCCCCCCCCCCCCCGAAGGATTATACTCAGTTTGGCTGAGTAGTTTATTTTTGGTTGTATTTCTAGCTTCTTTGTTTTTTGGTATATAGTTTTCCTAACCCTTCATTCCTTTAATTCCTGACTGTGGCTCCACAATATTTGAATTGTTTCTGACTGCTTTCAATATTTTCTAAGTTACTTAGATTTCTTAATTTCTTAAAACATGATGTCTAGGCTCTTTTTCTGATCATAGCTTTCAGGGAGTCCAATAATTCTTGAATAACTCTCTTCAACCTATTTTCCAGATCAGTTGTTTTTCCACTTAAGACATTTAACTTTTTCTTTTATTTTTTCATTCTTTTCACTTTGTTTTATTTATTATTTCTTGATATCTCATAGAGTCATCTTCTACTTGTCAAATTCTAATGTTTAAGGAATTATTTTCTTCAGTGAGCTTTTGTACTTTTTTTTTCCATTTGGCTAATTCTGCTTTTTAAGGAGTACTTTTCTTAGTGAATTTGTGTACTTCCTTTTTCATTTGACCTATTCTTCTTTTAAATGTGTTATTTCCTTAATATTTTTGTGCCTCCCTTATTAAGCTATTAATTTTCTTTTCATAATTTTCTTGCATCGTTTTCATTTTTTTTCTCATTTTTGCCTCTACCACTCATCTCTTTTACTTTTTCAGGAATTCTCATTGGGGTTGAATACAGTTTTCTTTGAGTCTTTGCTTATAGCTCTTTTCACGTTGCTGTCTTCTAAGTTTGTGTTTTGGTCTTCCTTGCCACTGTAGTAGATTTTTATGGTCAAATTATTTTGTTTTTGTTTGCTTATTTTTCCAACCTGTCTCTTAACTTTTAACTTCATGTTAAAGTTGGGCTCTGCTCACATGCAGGTGGGGAGGCACCATCCAAAGCTTCAGGCTTTTTTGTGCTGCTGTTTTCAGAGCTAGTTCTGGGGTTCTGCAAATTTTCAGTGTGCCCAAAATAATATGATCCAGAGAGAGGTGTGGTCACTGTTCTCCTGGCTTATACTCTGGTCTTTATCCAAGGAGGGCCCTTGTTACCCTGCAGCCACAAGTACTAGCTCTCCTTGTTGCCTTGGAACTGTGGACTTAAATCTGCTCCCTTGTGATTGACCACAAGCACTCCTTTTCATCTTGGAACTGTGACCCAAAGCTATATCCTTGAAACTATGACCCAGGGCAAATAGAGCTGGCAAACATCATGAAGTCTTGCACCCAGTGCCACAAAAGAGTCACTTGTAATCTCTTTCTGAACAGTTGTCCAATCCCCTTATTGTCTCTGGACTGAGAGCTTCTTAAGCTACTGCTGCCACTATTACTATCACCTCTACCTCCAAAACCCACGAGGCCGCTCCTACCCTAGTATCACAAGACCTCTCCTGCTAACCTAAGTTTTCTTAGGCTGGAAAAATATCTTACCCTGACCTTTAATTGGCTCTGCTGCTGTAGAATTTTATTTGAAGTGTTATTTCTAAGTTGTTTGGAGAAGAATGTTGGGAGAATTCAGCTGGGTTGCTGCCATAGTTGTGTTCCTCAGATCAACTCAGATAAGAAACTTATAATGATTAGACCAGGACAGCAATACATAAACTTTATCCTAGATTAGACCACTTAGGGAAAACTTTTAAGTCCTTAGCCTGAGCTATCCCTGAGACCCTGAAATAATACAATTGCTCCCAGAAAACATCAGGACCTAAGGAGCTCAAAAAGCAAGGTCCAGCCATTGTCACCAAAAACGAACAAAGTGTGGCCTTAATGCAAAGTTCAAAGTCAGGAAATAAGACTAGAAGAATGAGCCAAAGCAAGTCCTACCATAAAGAACTATGATCATGGTAGGTATGATCAATATACGGGAGAAAATAACTCCAAAACCTGAAAGAAAAACACAGCTTGACACAAGTTCAACTAGAATTCTTGGAAGAAATGAACCAAGAGATTAGGTGTTGGGGATGGGGGAGGGTTTTTTTGTTTGTTTGTTTTAAGAGCTAAAGATGAAATATATGAAATAAGTGCTAGAAAAAAATGAGTGTTTCCTAGATCATACATGATTTGGCAGCCACCCCTAAAATGGGTGGACAGTTTAAAATATTCCAGAAAGGTAGAAGGTAGAGGTTTGTAACCAAGAATAACTTACCTAGCAAAACTACAGGGGGGAAACTGGGGGGAAAAAAGAGGGTTCTGAATGAAGGAATTGGAAAGAGAATTAGCAGATAGGCACAAGAGATACAAAATCTTTACCAGGCAACAGATTCCTTGAAGATTGGAATGTATCAGACTAACTCATGAGATAGCAAGACATATTAAAACAAAAGCAAATACTGAACAAATAAAAGGTAAATTATGGCAAAAACAACTAACCTGAAAACAGATAAAAAACAAATAATTTATGAACAATTGGACTATCTGTAAGGCATGACAAAAACAGAAAAAAAGCCTATCAAAATCAAAATCCAGAGCTTCCAGGTCAAAGAAAAAAAAAATACTGCAAGTAGCCAGAAAGAAAGAAATTCCAAGGAGCCAGAATCTGAATCACACATGATTTAGCAGCCACCAGTAAAACAGATGGACAGTTGGGATGTAATTTTCCATAAAAGCAAAAGAGAGGTTTGCACCCAAGAATAACTTAACCTAGCAAAATTGAGTATAATCCTACAGGAGGGGAAAAAAATGAATCTTTAACAAATTAAAGGACTTCCAACCATTCATGATGAAAAGATCAGAGCTGTGTAAAACTCTGAAATACAAACACAGGAATTAAGAGGAGCATTAAAAGGGTAAATGTGAGCAAGCAATCAGGAATTAAATAAGGATAAGCTGTTTAATGTCAGAAGAAAGTATATGTGTTTCTAAAGAACCCTATTGGGGTTGGCTAGGTGGTGCAGTGAATAGAGCACCAGCCCTGGAGTTAGGAGGACTTGAGTTCAAATCCGGCCTCAGACACTTAACACTAGCCCTGTGACCTTGGGCGAGTCACAACCCCAATTGCCCTGCCTTCCTCCCTGCAAAAAAAAGCAAAAAATAAAATAAAGAACCCTGTTATCATCAAGGGTCAGAAAGAGTATAATAAGACAAAGAACCTGAATTTTTTTTAATGTTTTGATTATCTTAAGGAAGGAAAGGGAGGAGGAAAGAAGTACAATGGGGTAAAGGGGGAAAGGAGAATTGTCTCACATAATTTGGGTGCACAAAGAGGAGTTTACAGACAACAGAAGGATCATGGTGAGTGAATGACACAAACTTCACTTCCATCTGAACTGATCAAAGAAGGGAAGGGTACATATATATATATATATGTGTGTGTGTGTGTGTGTGTGTGTGTGTGTGTGTATACATACACACACAATTGGGTGTAGATGTACATTTCACTCAACAAGGAAACAGGAAGGAAAGTGGAGAGAGAATAAAAGAAAGGGGAGGTTAAAGGAAAGATTAGTCCTAAACAGAATAACCTCTGTCCAAAGAGAGTGGTATAGGAAGAGGATTTTCCAAGGAAAGTAAAAAATGATAAGAACTTGTGATCAGGCTCAGGACCAGAGAAAGAAAAGATGGACAGCAGAACAAAAGCAGATTGTATTAAAATTAGAACACCAGTGTTGAGCACACTTCTCTCACCACCTTCTTTATAAATGAGGGGGTGGGAAATTGATCAAAGCAACTAATCATGATTCTAGAGAATTATTGATGGATTCTGTTACCCACCTCCCAACTAGATAGTGTTCAGATTGAGAATATTTTAGGTGGGAAGGACATGACCAATTTGTTTCACTTGACTATGTTTATTTGTGATAGTTTCATTTTTCTCTTTTCTTTTCAATTGAGTGGGGGAAATAGGAAAAATTAAAAGTTTGGCAATTGGGAAAATTTTTTATTTAAAATAAGTTTATAGGGGCGGCTAGGTGGCGCAGTGAGTAAGAGCACCGGCCCCGGAGTTGGGAGGACCTGGGATCGGTTCTGGCCTCAGATACTTAACACCCACACAAAATAATTGGCCGTGTAACCTTGGGCAAGTTACTTAACCCCAATTGCTTTTTAAAAAATTAAGTTTATATTCTCCAAATGTAATAGCATTAAATTCATAAAGGAAGAATTCACTTACAAGAAGACAAAGACCATAGCACTATAAAACTAGAAGACTCTAATGTACATCTCTAAGATTTAGAGGAATCTAACAGAAAGATAAGCACAGGAAGAAATAGAGAATTGAAAATTTCTAGAGAAAAATAGGATTAGAAGAATTGTAGTGCCTTCTAAATGAAAGTATATATATATTTCTTAGCATCATGTGGAGTTTTAAAAAATTAATGATATTTTGGGCCAAAAAGATATTACAAATAAATGTAAAAACTCAGAAATAATAAACAACCTTCACAAAGTAGGTAATTTTGATCTCATGAAATTGAAAAACTGCATTTAGAATAAGAAGGGAGCTGGTCAGATAGGAAAAAATATTCATATCAAGTTTCTCAGAAAATGGTTCATTTTCCCAAATATATTGAAAATCAACCATCCAAAAGCATTAAGTGGTCAATGATTATCAACAAATAGTTCTAAAAGGAAGAATTACAAACTCTAGCCACCAAGTGAAAGAATGCTGCAAATCACTCATAATAAGAGAAATGCAGATAAAAATAACCCCAATGTTTCACCTCAACCAGCAAATTGATAAAGATAACAAAAGATGGGAATAGTCAAAGTGAAGGACATCTGGGAAGATTGGCACACTACTGCATATGAATTGATGTAACCATTTGAGATAGCAATATGGAATTATGAAAAAAGGGTAACTAAAATTTCCATGCCATTCTATTTTATTTTGGAAGGCAAAGCAATTGGGGTTAAGTGACTTGCCCAAGGTCACACAGCTAGTAAGTGTCAAGTGTTTGAGGCTGGATTTGAACTCAGGTCCTCCTGACTCCAGGGCCGGTGCTCTATTCGCTATGACTGACACCTAGCTGCCCCTCCATAACTTTTTTTTTTAAAGCAATCAGGGTTAAGTAACTTGCTCAAGGTTACATGGCCAGTTATTTCTGGGTGTGGTGCTGAGTGTCTGAGCCCGGGATTCGATCTCCAGGTCATCCTGACACTGGAACCGGTGCTCTTACTCGCTGTGCTACCTGGCCGCCCCTCTCCATAACACTTTATACAGAGATTCCATTACTAGGCATATACCCCAAGGAGGTCATCAATAAGAAAAAAGTCTCCATATGCACCAAAATAGCATCACTTTTTGTGACAAAGAATTTAAGGAGAATGAATTGTGTATGAATGTAATGGGATATTACTATGTTCTAAGAAACAATGAATTTGGTGAATACAGAGGAGCATAAGAAAACTGACATGAATTGATACAGAGTAAACTGAACAGAGCCAAGAAAACAATATACACAATGACTACAGCAACATCAAAGAACAACCACCACAGAACAATCAAAATTGAATGTTGCAAAATTATAAAAACAAGCATGCCCTCAAAGAAAATATATGAGAAGTTATTTCTTCCATTCTTTATTCAGGTGGCTATGAAATATTACATTTTTTTCCAGGATTTTCAATGCATTGATCAATTTTGATGTTTGTTTTTTCTCTTTTTTTTTTTTTGTTACCTGTGATGGCTGCCTTGGGAGGGAAAAGGGGGGGGCAGTATACAGGGATAAAATGCATTTCTAAAATAAATATCACATAGGTCCAAAAAAAGGTACACAATGGGTGTAATCAGGCTGCAATATACATACACACACACACACATACACACACACACACACACACACACATATATATATATATAACCAATAAGCAACCTTAAAGGAGAGTAGTTGTTCTATGATAGAAAGAAAAGATGGGCTGGTCACATAGGTGAGGAATGATTCCAGAATATTCTGACGGCATCTTTGTGATGACAGGGCATATCAAGGTGGTTTCCAACTCCCATGGCAAATTTTTGGTATGGCACATGACAAATAATACAAAGGATTGTGAAGTATAGATATGTTGCAATCTGCATCAGATCCATTTGAGTATGTGCAAAGGACTGAGAGGAATTGGGGATATAGAAATAATAATGAAATAGTCCCTGCCCTCAAGGATCTTATCTCCTGACAAACATTATGTTTTCCCTCCGTTGATATTATTCAATCTTCCATCTTCCTTCTCTATAAGATGTTACAAATTAGTTTTTCTCCAAATTGGTGGTACCTGGCTGCCATGTCTCTCCAGATGGGAAGAACACTTTTCTGCCTCAGGTGATTTTTAGTTTCTTTTGTTCTCCTTGTTGTAACTGTTTTTCATTGGTTAATGAAGAAATGGTGATAGTCTAGGTCAGGGGTGGGGAACCTGCAAATCTCAAGGTCACGTGTGTCCTTATAGGTCCTTAGGTGTGGCCTTTTGACTGAGTCCAAGTTTTACAGAACAAATTCTTTTATTAAGGGAATTTGTTCTGTGAAGTTTAGATTTAGTCAAAATGCTGCACTTGAGAATTTTAAGTGACCTTGAAGTCACAGGTTCCCCAAGTCTGGTGGTTGATGTCTGTTCTTTTATTCATTTCATATTTTGACATAAATTTTCTAAATGGCTCAGGTTGCAATTACCTCAATTATATACCCTACATACAGTGAACCTCATGTGTTGTGGACTCCAGGCCCTTGACTATCCTTGTTGCCTTCTTCTGAACATCCATATCCTACTTAGGCCATGGTGTCCAGAACTGACCACATTCTGCCTGATAACATCATTCCTAATATTGTGGAATATATCCTCCTAGTGACCATGTATCACAACCTAGGTTTCATTCTTAATTTCTCATTCTCTCTCATGCCCTCATATTCAATCAGTTACTTAGTGTCATTTTTACCTTTGTAACATCTCTTATATAGTTCCTTTCTCTCCTCAATCAAAGATATCACCCTGGTACAGGACCTCATCATCTAATACTTGGACTATTGCAATGGCTTGTTGGTTGGTCTCCTTGACTCAAATCTCTCCCCATTCTAGTCCATTCTCCTCTCAGTTGTCAAATTGGTATTCCTAAAGTGCAAGTCTGACCATATCAACCTCACTCCCACACCCCATTAAATCAACTCCAATGACTTCTCTGTTGCTTCTAGGATCAAATATAAAATCCTGTTTGACTTTTAAAGTCTTTCATAGCCTGGCACCTTCAAACCAACAAGTAATTAGTAATCAAGTGACACTGGACTATTTGCTGTTCCTAGCATAAGACACTCCATCTCCTTACTCTGGTCACTTTCGTTGACTGTTCCCAATACCTGGGACCCCTTCCTCGTCTCTACCTTAGAGTATCCTTGCCTTCCTTCAAGTGTCAACTAAAGTTCTGCCTTCTACAAGAAGCCTTATGACATTTCTCCTTAATCTTAGTGCCTGCCTTCCCTCTAAGATTATCTCAAATTTGCCCTTTATTTTTCCTATTTCTACATAGTTGTTCTGCTGTCTCTCTCCTTAGAATGTGAGCTCCTTGAGAGAAGGGACTGTCCTTTGACTTTTTTTTATTCCCCATTGCTTAACAGAGTATCTGGCATAAAGCAAGCACTTAATAAATGCTAGTTCATTACTAATTTTCATTTTCTAACTTAGTATTAATTTTAATCTTTAATAAGTCTCCTGTCTGACGGCATACATAGGTAATTCAGAAATGATTACCCTATCAGTAACCAGTTATTTTCTGTTTTCCAAAATATGATCAATATCATTCTTTATGACTTCATATGATACTCATCATGACTTGGGTTTTATCTCAAAGAAAGCATTGCTGGGGTAGCTAGGTGGCACAATGAGTAAAGCGCCAGCCCCGGAGTCAGGAGGACCCGAGTTCAGTTCCAGCCTCAGACATTTAACACCCACACAAAAAAACTAGCCGTGTAACCTTGGGCAAGTTACTTAACCCCAACTGCCCTCCAAAAGGCAAAAAAAAAAGAAAGCATTGTTACTATGTAGGTATGAGTTTTCTGTATACTAACAGACCTTTGGTTTCTCTTATTTCTTACTTTGGAACCATATTTTTCTTTATTTTAATATATTTTTAGTTTTCAAATTCATTTCCACAAGATTTTGAGTTACAAATTTTTCCCCATCTCTCTCCTACCCCCACCCCAAGATAATGAGCCTACTGAATACCTCTTTACCCAATCTATTCTCTCTTATATCCTCCCCCATCGCCCCTAACTTTCTTATAAGGCAAGATGAATTTCTATACCCCATTGCCTGTATATCTTATTTCCCAGTTGCATGTAAAAGACAATTTTTAACATTTGTTTTTTACTACTTTCAGTTCCAGATTCTTTCTCTTCTTCCCTCCTCACCCACCCCCACTGGGAAGACAAGCAATACAGGTTGTACGTGTGTAGTTATGCAAAACATTTCCATAATAGATATATTGTGAAAGACTGACTATATTTAACTCCATCCTATCCCACCCCTGATTTGTTCTGTTCTCTACTTTGACCTTGTCCCTTTTCAAGTGTGTGCCTCTAACTACCCTCTCCCCCAACCTGCCCTCCCTTCTATAATCCCCCCTCTTATCCTCTTCCCCCCTACTTTCCTGTAGGGTGAGATACCCAAATGAGTGTGTATGTTATTCCCTCCTTAAGTCAAATTCATTGAGAGTAAGGTTGACCCATTCCCTTTTACCTTCCTGCTCTTCCCCTCCATTGTAACAGTTTTCTCTTGTCTCTTTTATGTAATTTACCCTATTCTATCTCTCCCTTTCTCTTCCCAATATATTCCTCTCACAGCTCTAAATTTTATTTTTTAGATATCATCCCTTCATATTCAATTCATTCTGTGCCTTCTATGTATACATATACCCACACATACACATATATACACATACATCCTCCTATACCTACACATATATGTATGCATACACACATACATACATACATACATACAAATGTATGTATGTATGTATATTCCCTTCAACTATCCACATATTGAGAAAAATCTCATGAGTTACAATTATTGTTTTTCCATGTAGGAATGTAAATAGAACTTTAATAATTTCCTTATGATTTCTTTTTCCTGTTTGCCTTCTCATGCTTCTCTTGCTTCTTGTATTTAAAAGACAAATTTTCTATTCAGTTCTGGTTTTTTCATCAAGAATGCTTGAAAGTGGAGATGGAGCCAAGTTAGAGGAGTAGAAACAGGACTTTCCCACAGCTCCCACTTCCACCTCCTCCAGTACATGTAAAAAATGACTCTAAACAAACTTTAGAGCTACAGCACCCACAAAGTGACAGAAAGAAACTAACCTTCCACTGAAGATAGCCTGGCAGGCAGTCAGGAAGGGGCCAGCACAGCACTCTGGGAGCAGAGCCCAGGCTAGTGTGAGCCTAGGTTTTTGCCTCAGGGCGACCACAACCAACCCTGGCTGGAGGGACATCAGGAGAGTGGATAGCCAGCAGCTGTGGCAGTCGCCAGAATTATCAACCCATAAATGCCAAAGACAGAGAGGTCAATGGACTTTGGGAACAAGGGGTCTAGGAGTGCAGTCTGGCCTCTGCCCCCAGAGGAATAAGTGGCCATGTAGCCGCTGCAGCATGGCTGCTTCAGAACTCCTGCCCTGCAGATTGTAGGGGGACCAAGCAACCAGTCTGAGGGGAAATCGATCTTTCTATAACCTGCTTGGATCTGGATTTCTGTCTAGGGTGAAGGTCCTGGGGTGCGTGACCAGTGTGCCAGAGTGTGTAGAAGCTTCAGAGAGGGCAGCCAACTAATAGATCCAGCAGTTGAGAAAACCCCAGTAATTGGGACAAAGCTCTCCTCTCTGGAGGCAGAGTTCTACTGTGGCAAAAAGCTCAAAAGTCAAGTAACTGAGTGGCAACATGAGCAAGCAAAGGAAGCAAAGCAAGCAGAGCAATCCTACATTAGACTCCAATTTTGGGGACACAAAGGATCAAAGCATGGAAGAGGAGGAAGACAACAAAGTGAGAACTCCTGCACCAAAAGCTTCCAGGAAAAATATGAATTGGTTGCAGGCCATAGAGGAGCTTAAGAAAAATTTTGAAAACCAAATAAGAGAAGTAGAGAAAAAATTAGGAATGAGAATGATGTAAGAAAATCATGAAAAGAGAGTTAACAATCTGACTGAAGAAAATAACACCTTAAAAAACAGACTAACTCAAATGGCAAAAGAGGCTCAAAAAGCCAATGAGAAGAATTCCTATAAAAGCCAAATTTTCCAGATGGAAAAAGAGTCTCAAAAGCTCACTAGAGAGAATAACTCCTTCAGAATTCGATTGGAGCAAATGAAAGTTAGTGAGTTTATGAGAAATCAAGATACTATTAAACAGATCCAAACAAATGAAAAAAATAGAAGGCAATGTGAAATATCTCATTGGAAAAACCACTGACCTGGAAAATAGATCTAGGAGAGACAGTTTAAAAATTATTGGACTACCTAAAAGCCATGATCAAAAAAAGAATGTAAGTATCATCCTTCAAGAAATTCTCAAGGAAAATTGCCCTGATGTTTTAGAACCAGAGGGCAATATAGAGGTTGAAAGAATCCACCAACCGCCTCTTGAATAATATCCCAAAAAGAAAACTCCTAGGAATATTATAGCCAAGTTCCGAAATTCCCAGATCAAAGAGAGAATATTACAAGCAGCCAGGAAGAAACAATTTGAATATTGTGGAAACACAATCAGGATAACACAGAATCTGTCAGCTTCTACAGTGATGGATTGAAGAGCTTGAAATATGATATTCCAGAGGTCAAAGGAGCTGAGATTAAAACCAAAAATCACCTACCCAGCAAAACTGAGTATCATGTTTCAGGAGAAAATATGGTTATTCAATGGAAAATTTGACATTCAACTACAAGAAGCAAGAGAAGCATTAAAAGATAAAAAGAAATCATAAGGAATTTATCGAAGTTGAACTATTTACATTCCTACATGGAAAAATGATAATTATAGCTTATGAAAGTTTTCTCAGTATGATAATAGTTGAAAGGAATATAAATGAATATATATGTATACATACATATATATGTCTATATAGGAGGGTATATGGGCATATGAATACATATGTGAGGTGTATATATGTGTATAGGTATACAGAGACAGAGGGCACAGGACCAATTGAATTGGAAGGGATGACAATTAAAAGGTGTAATTGAGAGGTGAGAGAGGAATATAATGAGAGGAGATGGGGTAAGACAGAATGGGGTAAATTATCTCATAGAAGGGGCAAGGGAAAACTGTTAAAATGGAAGGGAAAAACAGGAAGGCAAAAGGGAATGAGTCAACCTTATTCTCATTGAATTTGGCTTAGGGAGGGAATGATATACATGCTAAATAGGGTATCTCACCCTACAGGAGAGTAGGAGTGAAGGGGATAAGAGGGAGATGATGGAAGGTTGGGGGGGGGAGGGAAGTTGGAAGCATACACTTTTGAAAAGGGACAGGGTCAAAGTAAAGAACAGAATAAGTGGGGGGTGGGATAGGATGGAGGAAAATATCGTCAGTCTTTCACAAAATGTTTTCCATAGCTACACATGTACAACCTTTATTGAATTGCTTATCTTCCCAGTAAGGGTGGGTAACAATGGAGGAAAGGAAAGAATCTGGAATTCAAAGTTTTAAAATCAAATGTTTTATATATATATAATTATAATTATTATTTTTTACCTGCAACTGGGAAATAAAATATACAGGCACTGGACCATAGAGATCCATATTGCCCTAATGGAAAGTTGGAGGGGGAATGGGGAAAGATGAAAGAGCAGATTGGGGGAGGGAGTATACATTGGGATTGCTGTTTTGGGATGGTGGGTGGGGGAGAGATGGAGACAAAATTTGCAACTCAAAATCTTGTGAAAATGAATGATGTAGGTAGAAACAGGACCTCTGCATGGCTCCAGCTTCCACCTTCCCCAATTCATATAAAAGGGAACTCTGAACAAACTTTGGAGCTACAGAACCCACAAAATGACACAGAGAAGCTAACCTCCCACTGAGGACAGCCCGGCAGGCTGGAAGAAATCAGCCAGCACAGTGCTCTGGGAGCCGAGCCCAACTCCATGCCGAGGTTTTAGCCCCAGGGCGGGCCTGACCAGCCACCGCTGGAGGGACTCCAGATCACCATCAGCTGTGGCCATTTCCAGATTTATCAACATATAGATTTGAAGGACAAAGTGAGAGATCAGTGCAGTGTGGACTTTGGGACCAGGAGTTGGGAGAACATGGGCTTTTGCCTCAGGGCAAGAAGCTGATGAGGGCTGCGGTGCAGCCCACGACACTTTGTAGCTTCAGCTCCTGGCCTGCAGACTGTAGGGGGACCAAGTGACCAGTCTGAGGGGTAATTGCTCTTGCCTTAACCTTGGATCTGGATTGCAGTCCAGGGTGGAGGTCCTGGGGTGCGTGACCAGCTTGCCAGAGTGTGTGGAGGCTTCAGAGAGGGCACCCAACTAATACCTCTAGCAGATGAGAAAACCCCAGTGTTTGGTACGAAGCTTCCCTATCTGGTGGCAGAGTCCTACTGTGGAAAAAAGCCCAAAAGTCAAGTAATTGAGTGGCAATTTGAGCAGGCAAAGGAAACAAAATAAACAGAGCAACCCAACTTTACACTCCTATTTTGGGGACAAAAAGGATCAAAGCATGAAACAGGAGGAAGACAGTGAAGTCAGAACTCCTGCACCAAAAGCTTCAAAGGAAAATACAAGTTGGGATACAGGCCATAGAGGACCTTAAGAAGCAGATAAGAGAAGTGGAGGAAAAATTGGGAAGAGAAATGAGAACAATGCAAGAAAATTATGAAATGAGAGTCAACAGCCTGACAAAGGAAAATAACACCTTAAAAAAACAGATTAACTCAAATGGCAAAAGAGGCTCAAAAAGGCAATGAGGAGAGGAATACCTTAAAAAGCCAAATTTGCCAGATGGAAAAAGAATCTCAAAAGCTCACTGAGTAGAATCATTCCCTCAGATTTAGAATGGAGCAAAGGGAAGCTAGTGACTTAAGGAGAAATCAAGATGCTGTTAAAGAGATCGAAACAAGTGAAAGAATAGAAGGCAATGTGAAATATCTCATGGGGAAAAACCACTGACCTGGAAGTAGATCCAGGAGAGATAAGTTAAAAATTATTGGACTACCTGAAAGCCATGGTCAGTGAAAGAACCTAGAAATCATCCTCCAAGAAATTCTCAAGGAAAATTGCCCTGATGTTTTGGAACCAGAAGGCAAAATAGAGGTTGAAAGAATCCACCGATCGCCTCCTGAAAAAGATCCCAAAAAGAGAACTCCTAGGAATATTATAGCCAGGTTCTGGAATTCCCAGATCAAGGAGAGAATATTACAAGCAGCCAGGAAAAAACAATTTGAATATCGTGGAAATACAATCAGGATAACACAGGATCTGGCAACTTCTACAGTGAGTGATCGAAGGGCCTGGAATATGATATTCTGTAGGGCAAAGGAGCTGGGATTAAAACCAAGAATCACTTACCTAGAAAAACTGCGTATCATGTTTCAGGGGAAAATATGGTCATTCAATGGAATAGAGGACTTTCAAGCATTCTTGATGAAAAAGCCAGAGTTGAAAAAAAATTTGACATTCAGATACAAGAAGCAAGAGAAGCATGAGAAAGTAGAGAAAAGAAATTATAAGCCACTTATTAAAGTTGAACTATTAGCATTCCTACATGGAAAAACAATAATTGTAACTGATGAAACTTTTCTCAGTATGAAAATAGTTGAAGGGAATATATATATATATATATATATATATGGCTGTATCGGAGGGTATATGGTCATATGAATACATATGTGAATGTGTATATATGTTTACAGGTATACATAGATAGAGGATGCAGGACCAATTTAATAGGAAGGGATGATACTTAAAATGTGAAATTAAGAGGTGAGAGAGGAATATAATGAGAGGAGATGGAGAGAGACAGAATGGGGTAAACTATCTCATTTAGAATAGGCAAGGGAAATGGTTACAATGGAGGGGAAGAATAGGAAGGCAAAAGGGGATGGGTCAACCTTATTCTCATTGAATTTGGCTTAAGGAGGGAATGAAATACACACTAAATAGGGTATCTCACCCTACAGGAGAGTAGGGGGGAAGGGGATGAGAGGGGGTATGATGGAAGGGAGGGCAGGCTGGTGGGGAGGGAAGTTGGAAGCACCCACTTTTGAAAAGGGACAGGATCAAAGTAGAGAATAGAACAAGTGGGAGGTGGGATAGGAGGGAGGGAAATATAGTAAGTCTTTTACAATATATCTACTATATTAATGTTTTGCATTAGCTACACATGTAGAACCTATACTGAACTGTTTATCTTCCCAGTAAGGGTGAGTGACAAGGGAGGAAGGGAATGAATCTGGAATTCAAAGTTTTAAAATCAAATGTTTAAAATTATATATATAATTAATACTATTTTACATGTAATTGGGAAATAAGATATACAGGCACTGGGGCATAGAGATCTACTATATCCTACTGGAAAAGTAAAAGGGGGTATGGGAGAAGATATAGGAGAGAGCAGATTGGAGGAGGGGATAACCTGTGGGATTGCTATTTTAGGGTGGTGGGTAGGGGGAAAATGGGGAGAAAATTTGTAACTCAAAATCTGGTGGAAATGAATGATGTAAATAAGAAGTTAATAAAGTATTTGAAAAATGAAAAAAAGAAAAAATGATATAAACTAAAAATAAACATAAAATTTAATTTAAAAAGAAAAAATTAAAAAAGAAAAAAAAAGAATGCTTGAAAGTCCTCTATTTAATTGAATGACCATGTTTCCCCCTCAGTTTTGCTGGGTAGATGACTCTTGGTTTTATTCCTAGCTTCTTTGACTTCCAGAATATCATATTCCAAGCCCTTCAGTTCCTTAATGTAGAAGCTGCTAGATCTTGTGTTATCCTGATTGTGTTTCCACAATACTCAAATTGTTTATTCCTGACAGTTTGTAATATTTTCTCCTTGACCTGGGAACTTTACAATTTGGCTATGATATTCCAAGGAGTTTTCTTTTTGGGATATTTTAAAAGAGGCAATCAATCAGTGAATTCTTTCAATTTCTATTTTGCCCTTTGGTTCAGGGCAATTTTCCATGAGAATTTCTTGAAGGATGATGTCTAGGCTCTTTTTTTTTGATCATGGCTTTCAGATAGCTCAATAATTTTAAAATTATCTCTCCTGGATCTCTTTTCTGTGTCAGTGGTTTTTCCAGTTAGATATTTCTTCTATTTTTTTTCATTTGTTTGGATCTGTTTTATAGTATCTTGATTTCTCATAAAGTCATTTGTTCCAATGTAATTTTGAAGGAATTATTATCTTCAATGAGTTTTTGAAATTCCTTCCCATCTGGCCAGTTTGGCTTTTTAAGGCATTCTTCTACATTGGCTTTTTGGGCCTCTTTTGCCATTTGAGTAAGTATTTTTTTTTCAAATGCTTTATTAACTTCTGGTTTACATCATTCATTTCCACCAGATTTTGAGCTACAAATTTTCTCCCCGTTTTCCCCCTACCACACCCTCAAAATAGTGGTCCCACAGGATATCCCCTCCTCCAATCTGCTCTCTTCCATATCTTTTCCCATACCCCCTTCAACTTTTCCAGTAGGGAATGGTGGATCTCTATGCCCCAGTGCCTGTATATCTTATTTCCCAATTACATGTAAAATAGTATTATTAGTAGTATATGTATATTTTTAAACATTTGATTTTAAAACTTTGAATTCCAGATTCATTCCCTTCCTCCCTTGTCAGCCGCCCTTACTGGGAAGATAAGCAATTCAGTATAGGTTGTACATGTGTAGCTATGCAAAACATTACCATAGTAGATATATTATAGAAGACTGACTATATTTCCCTCCCTCCTATCCCAGCTCCCACTTGTTCTATTCTCTACTTTGATCCTGTCCCTTTTCAAAAGTGGGTGCTTCTAACTTCCCTCCCTGCCCATCCCCTTCCCTTCCATCCTCCCCCCTCTCATCACCTTTCCCCCTACTCTCCTGTAGGGTGAGATACCCTATTTAGTATGTATGTCATTCCCTCCCTGTGCCAAATTCAATGAGAATAAGGTTGACCCATTCCTGTTTGCCTTCTTGTTCTTCCCCTCCATTGTAACCATTTTCCCTTGCCTCTTCTATATGAGATAGTTTACCCCATTCTGTCTATCCCCATCTCCTCTCATTATATTCCTCTATCACCTCTTAATTTCACCTTTTAAGTATCATCCCTTCCTGTTAAATTGGTCCTGTACCCTCTATCTATGTATACCTGTAAACATATATACACACATTCACATTTGTATTCATATGCCCATATACCCTCATATATAGACATATATATATATATGTATGTATATATACATTCCCTTCAACTACTGAGAAAAGTTAAAAGGGTAGCTTTGTACCAAACACTAGGGTTTTCTCAGCTGCCAGAGGTATTAGTTGGTTTCCCTCTCTGAAGCCTCCACATGGTCTGGCAAGCTGGTCACACACCCCAGCACCTCCACCCTAGACTGCAATCCGGATCCAAGCAGGTTAAAGCAAGAGCGGTTACCCCTCAGACTGTTTGCTTGGTCCCCCTACACTCTGCAGGCCAGGAGATGAAGCTACCACTTAGCAGTAGCTGCACAGCCACGGCCTAAACTAGTCTATTTTTAAGGTGTTATTTTCTTCATTATTTTTTTGGGTCTCCTTTAGCAGGCTGTTGACTGTCTTTCATGATTTTCTTGCATCATTCTCATTTGTCTTCCCAATTTTTCCTCCACCTCTCTTACTTGATTTTCAAAATCCTTCTTGAGCTCCTCCATGGCCTGTGACTAGTTCATATTTTTCCTGGAGGCTTTTGATGTAGGAGTTTTAACTTTGTTTTCTTCTTCTGGTTCCATGTATTGAACCTCTTTTTCCCCAAAAAAGATTTTATGGTCTGTCCACTTCCTCTGCTTGCTCGTCTTGCCAGCCAATTACTTTACTTTTGAGCTCTTTGCCACTAGAACTCTGCTTCTGGAGTAGAGAGTGCTGTGTCCCAAATTTCTGGGGTTTTGCACAGATGTTTTCAGAGCTGTTGTCAGGGCTATAAGGAGGATGCCCTCTCTATAGCCACCACAAGCTCTGGTATGCTAGCTTTCCTCACCCCAGGACCACCACCCTAGACTGTGACACAGATCCAAGCAGGTCAAAGCAAGTGCAATTACCTATTGAATGGTTGCTTAGTCCCCCCATGGAACTGTAGACCAGGAGTTCCAGAGGCAACCATGAGGAAGCAGCTGCAGCTGCCTCACCACCACCACCTCTGCCCCCTGGGCAGGGGCCAGACCATGTACTTTTCTCACTTAGTTCCAACAGAGTTCCCTACTGACCTTTTACTTTCTTTTTGGTGTTTATGGGTTGAGAAGTCTTGAAACCACCACCACCACAGAGATTTGTTTCTCTCTGTCACTTTGTGGATTCTGTAGCTCTAAAATTTGTTTAGAATCATTTTTTTACAGGTATTGGAGGTGGTTGGAACAGGAGGTAAAGCAAGTTCCTGCTTTTACTCTGCCATCTTGGCTCTGACCCTGGAACCATATTTTTCACTGTTCTACCTTATGTTCACATTTTCTTTGAAGGTATATAAAATTAGAGTTATGCTGATTTCATTTGGAGGGCTTTATTGAGTTCTTCATGGAATTTTCCTATTTCTTTATCTGTTTTAAGAATCATTATCACATAAATCTCAATAATTTTCACAATTTTTTTGTAAATGTTTATAATGAGATTTGCAATAGAAGATAACTGAATGTCCCATAAAATTATGTTTCTTATTGTCTTTGGACATACAAAAGAAAACTAACTCCAATTCCTTTATTTGCCTCCTCAAGAAGAATCAGTCAGCCTGCCTTCCATTTAGTATTTTCCTTTTGTCTTCTGGTTTCATTAACAGCAGGATCACAATTGATTCAGTTCATCATATGGGACCTCACAGGTTGAGTATCAATAGCTAAGTTAATATTCACTAAGGATGGAAAATTATATGATTCTTAGCACCTTCTTATCCCTTTTTTTTGCCACTCTATCATGGCTGTTGAAGAAGTTGAATAAGGCAACAAAAAAATAATGCTATCCCATAACTTTCTTTGCTTTATATGTTGCCAGGACCAAAAAAAAAGCACCAAACAATTATTACCAAATAGCCTGCCTACTGTTGATAAGCCTTTCCAGACCTAACTAGACCAGTCCATGGAAAGCAAAAAGTCTGTCATTATCCTGTCCAGGTTTGTCCTAGAGGCTTTTCAGCATAGTAGAATGTTCCAGAACTTGAACTCCACTGGCAGTCTTCAAGAATCCAATGTCACCTTCAGCAAGAAATTTAGTCAGTCAACCCAAAGAAAAAAGTCAGCTTTTGGTCATTGAAATGTACCATCCCCTGGGCAGAGCACCCCCAGGTAAGGACAGAAAGGAGAGGAGAAGAGAGGAAAGGGGAAGAGGGGGGAGGGGGGAAGAGGCTGGGAACAGGGGAGGGAACAGGGAAGGGGAGGAGCCTAAAAAAATCACTCTGGAGCTCATAGATTGGACAATAGGTCCCTGCCCTCCTAGCACAGAGTGCATGTAAATATTAAATAGTAACTGTTTCTCTTTTGGCCAGGAAGCCTGAGGGTCTTCCCCTCCCAGTTTGATTTTTCTTTTTTATTGAAGGGACCACCCCTTTGATTAACTTCTTAAAGAGGCCTATTTACTGAATGGGCATTACCTCACTCAAAGTGAGAACTGGAAAAGACCTTAGCCTACAAAGGCCAAGGTCTCCCAAAGCATCCTGGGCCATCTCCAGTTGTCCTGATGAATATCTGATCACTGAACCCAGATGACTGTGGAGGAGAAAGTGAGGCTGTTGACCTTGCACAGCCCTCCCTCACTCAAATCCAAGTCAACTGAAAATCATATCATCATTTCCCTGCTGTCATGGTCCTTTTGGAGAATGAAAGACAAACACACAACCAGATCACCTCAATGTCATGATGAGAAATCAGTATAGAACTTTGTGGAGGACATTAAGGCTACAATGATGAAACGAGACACCATCCCTATCCTCCTAAATCTCATATTTTATAATGTACACATGTACAAGATAAGGGCAAAGAAAGTCTAGAAAAAAGATTATGAGAAATCTTAGTAAAGAAGACACTTTTATCTGGGAGAATCATGGGAAGGCTCTCAGAGAAGGTAATGAATTTGGTGTCGAAAGAAGGTAATGACTTCAACAGAGAAATCTCAGAAAGGAATCTCCATTCCAAGTTTGGGGAATAACATGAGCAAAGGGCAAGAGGAAGGAAACAAGCATTTATTAAGCACCTACATTTGTGTCTGGCACTGTACTAAGTGCTATACAAAAATTATCTTATTTGCTCCTTAAAATAACCTTGGTAGGTAAGTGGTATTGTTATCCCCATTTTACAGGTGAGGGAATTGAGATAGAGATTGAGATAGAACCTTGCCCTGGGTAATTGGTAATATTAAAGTTAGTAGGAGTCTAAGATTAGATTTGAACTCAGGTTTTCCTGACCTCAAGACCATTGCTCTATCTTCCCTATCAATCTAAATGCCAGAGACACAAGGACAGAATGGTAGACAGTGAGTGACCAAGGCTGGAATGTAGAATGCAGTAAGAATAGTTATAAGGAGTTTTTTATATTTTGTTAAAAAAAAAAAAAAGAAAATGGAGGGGGAAAGGAATATACTAGAGTAGTGGTACAAACTCAAATAGAAAGAGGCCATAAATCTTTTAATGTATGGACTCACATTGACTAAGAAAAACATATACTAACATTATCTGTATTCTCTTATTTTCATTTATTTTATTCAATATTTTCTAAATATTGTAAATATAAATTTATAAATATATAAATATAAATCTAAAATATTCTAAATATATTTTAATCTGGTTTGGTTATACTCAGGCAGCTGTCTGACACCAGGAAGAAGGAGGGGGTTGACAATTATATCATAATTTTGGGAAAAAGTAATAGACTACATACATGGAGGTAAGAGGTAGTAGAGAGAACACTTGAGTTTCCTTTGTAATTGAACTGATTAGAGGAGGGGAGAAAATACATAGAATTTAAAATATAAATACATTCAACTCAATAGGAAGACAAGAAGGAATAGGACATGGGGTGGGGTAGATTCAGGAAGAAATTAATCAAAAGAAAAACAAATTTTAACCTAAGAGCTTTAGAAAAGACACTTCAAAAGAGTGAGAAAATCAAATAGTGATTTTGTATTTTACATTTGATTCCATTTAGTAATTGAGTCTATTCTGTATTTTTTATGACAACCCAAGAACTTTTCTCTGTCTCTGAGTAAAGAAGCTCATGAATTCAAAAGGTTGTCTTCCTCTCTGTTAGATACAAAAAATCAGTTTTCCTATCAATCACTTTTTATTAAAGGAAAACTCTGAGTAAATACAAAAGTCAATCACTTTTAATTGAAGAAAAAAGTCTGAGTTATGTTTAAAAGTTTAGTCCTCTCATAAAATACTTTAATTCAAAGGGAAGCTTGTTATCTTCCATACTATTAACTATCCTGATTCAATTTCAAGTCATTTGTTGTTCTCTCTATCAGTCAGCATTGTGCCAATCTAGGAAATATATTGTCTCTAGCTATTTTTATACAATTAAAAACCTTTGTTATCTACCATTAATTATTCCCACAAGGTCATTGCCAAGATGGAAGGAAAAGTCATTATCTGGCCACATTCCAGACTTCAAACCATCCTACCCCCATGATTCTGTCTGTCCTCTGACTAATCATATTGTTTTCCCCACATACCAAATTCTGTTCTTTGTTTGATGCTCATAAAAAAAGAGGCTGCCTCTCCTCCTTAGGGCCATAGGTGTAACTAAGGTAGTCATTTGACCATCTTTATTAGTAAGTGTGTGCTTTGCTAATAAACTGATCATGTTTGGAACTTTGTGCCTCAGTCTACCTGATTTTATTTGCAACAAAGAAAAAAAGAAAACACACACACAAATATACAGGGTAAAAATTAGTCATTGAAGTTTCAGAGCAGGAAAGACAAAAAGGATTGTGGAGGGGGCTGCAGATAGTATCAAGCATAGCACACTGGTTCTGAGCATTTCTTTCTCACTACCAATTTCTTCCTAAGGAGGGGTAGGGTTTGCCAAAAGAAGTGATAGTAGAAGAAAATAAAATGGGAAAAAATACAGAATTAAAAAACAATTACAACTATGAGTGTAAATGGAATTAATTCACCAACAAAACAGAAAAGGATAGCAGAATCAATAATATATTTTTAAGAAACATCCACACATTCATGAGATCTTTCTCAGTATTAGGGTGATTGGAGGGAATAGATAGATGGATAGATAGATAGATAGATAGATAGATAGATAGATAGATAGATAGATAGATAGATAGATAGAT
>NW_027186296.1:50232426-50277811 GCF_028583685.1 Petaurus breviceps papuanus | reverse complement strand
GATAGATAGATAGATAGATAGATAGATAGATAGATAGATAGATAGATGGCACAGGGGGAGTTTAATATGAAGGGATGATATCTAAAAAATAAAATAAAGGGGTGAGAGGAATGTACTGACAGAAGGAGAAAAGTAGAGGAAGAATGGAGGTAAATTATCTCAAATAAAAGAGGTAAGAAAAAGCTTTTAGAGTAGAGGGGAAGAGCAGGGAGGTGAGAGAAAATAAGTGAACCTTACTCTCATCAGATTTGGCTTAAAGAGGGAATAAAATATTCAATTTGGTATGGAAATCTATCTTACCCTACAGGAAAGTAGGGGGAAAGGGTAGAAAAGAGGGGGGAGATGATAGAAGGGAGGGCAGGTTTGGGGAGGAGGTAGTCAGAAGCAAACATTTTTGAGGAGGGACAGGGTCAAAGGAGAGAGTAGAATAAATGGTGAGGAGATAGGATGGAGGGAAATATAGTTAGTCTTTCACTATTATGGAAGTGTTTTGCATGACTATACATGAATAACCTATATTGAATTGTTTGCCTTCTCACTGAGAGCAAGTGGGGAGGGAAGAAGGGAGAGAATTTGGAACTCAAAGTTTTAAAAATGAATGTTAAAAAATATTTGAAAAGATTAAAGAAAAAAAGGAAAAAACAGGTGGCGAAGGATGAGATGGATAGATAGTATCATAGAAACAATGAACATAAACTTGAACAGGCTTCAGGAGATAGTATGGGATAGAAGGGAATAGAGTGCTATGGTTCATGGGATCACAGAGAGTCAGACATAGCTGAATGACTGAACAATAACCAAGAGAAGAATAATTCAATAAGGATAGGCATTAAGAACACCTTGCATCATTTTAATATATATGCACTGAATGGCATAATATTTTCAATACTCAAAGGAAAACAGAGAAATAGACAGCAAAACTATAATAATTGGGGATCATGATGTAACCTTTTCAGACCTAGATGACTTTAATATTCTCTTAAAAAATTTTTTTGAGTTCCAAGTTTCTCTCCCTCCCTCCTCCCCATTGAGAAGGCAAGCAATAAGATTTCAGTTTTACATGTGAAGTACTGCAAAACAAATTTCCCTATTAGGTATGTTGGGAATAAAAAGTAAAAAATAAAGAAATAGGGAAAATATGCTTTGATCTATACTCAGAGTTCAGCAATTTTCTCTCCGGAGGTGGATTTTTCATTATGGGTCCTTTGGAATTGATTTGGACCATTGTCTTGATCAGAGTAGCTGAATCTTCCACAGTTGATTATCATTACAATATTGTTGTTATTGTGTACAATGTCCTGGTACTGCTCAGTTCACTTTGCAATAATTCATAAAAGTGTTCCAAGATTTTTCTGAAACCATCCTGCTCATCATTTCTTATAGCAAATAGTATTCCATCACAATCCTATAATATAGCTTGTTCAGCCATAACCCAAATGGAGGGCCTCCCTTCAATGTCCAATTCTTTGCCACAACAAAAAGTGCTGCTAAAAACATTTTTGTGCACATATATCCTCTTGTCTTTTCTTTGATCTCTTCAAGATATGTACCTAGTAGTGGTATGGACAAGCCAAAGGGTATGCATAGTTTTATAGCCCTTTGGGCACAGTTCCAAATAGTTCTTCAGAATGGTATGACTAGTTCACACCTCTACCAACACTATATTACTATACCTGTTTTTCCACATCCCCTCTGGCATTTATCATTTTCCTCTTCTATTATATTAGCCACTCTGATAGGTGTGAGGTAAACCTCTGTTGTTTCAATTTACATTTTTCTAATCAATAGTGTTTAGAGCATTTTATATGACTATTGATTGTTGAATGACTCTTATTTTTATAAATTTTGTATTTGAGAAAGGATGCTTTTACCAGAGAAACTTCTATAAAAAATTTCATCCAGTTTCCTGATTCCCTTCTAACTTGGCTGCATGAGTTTTGTTTGTGCAAGAACTTATAAAATTTATGTAGTTAAAATTATCCATTTTGTGTCCTGTGATCCTATTTATCTCTTATTTGATCATATACTTTTCCCTTATCTATAGACCTGACAGGTAAAAATTTCCATGCTCTCCTAATTTACTTATGACAAAACTATGTATAAATCATGAACATAATTTGAATTTATTTTGGTATAAGGTGTGAAATGTTGATGTATGCCTACTTTCTGCTAAACTGCTTTCCAGCTTTCCCAGCAATTGTTGTCAAATGGTGAGTTCTTGTCTCAAAAACTTGAATCTCTTGGTTTATCAAGCACTAGATTACTGTGGTCATTCACTACTGTGTACTCTATACCTAATATATTCCACTATTTTTAGCCAGTACCAGATTGTTTTCATGATTACCACTGTGTAATATAGTTTGAAATCAGGTATTATTGGGTTGCCTTCCTTCAGATTTTTTTCTCATTTCCCTTGATATTCTTGACCTTTTGATTTTCTAGATTTTTTAAAGATTGTTTTTAGCTCTATAAAATAATTCTTTGGTAGATTGATTGATATGACACTAAGTAAATTAACTTAATGATTTAAAATGGAATTTCTCTTTCTCCTTGCTGTTATTTTTTGTTGGTAATATATAGAAGTGCTGATGATTTATGTGCATTTAATTTGTTCCTTCAACTTTGCTAACATTGCTGTTTAAACTAGTTTTTAAGTTGATTCTCTGAGCTTCTCTAATTATACCATCATATTATCTTCAAAGAATGATAGTTTTGTTTCCTCATCACCTTTGTTTTATTCCTTCAATTTTTCCTTATCTTATTGTTATTGTTAATATTTCTAATATAATACTGAATAACAGTGGTGATAATGGGCATCCTTGCTTCACCCCTGATCTTATTGGGAAAGCTTCTAGCTTATCCCTATTATAGATAATGCTTACTGATGACTTTAGATAGGTACTGTTTATCATATACTGTCTTTTTCCTCCAGTAATGCATTTAATTTTGCCTTTAAGAATTTACATGCTATGCCATTTGGTGTATATATGTTTGGTAGCAATATTTACTTCATTATCTATGGTACCTTTTAGCAAGATGTAATTTCCCTGTTTATCTCTTTTAATTAGGTCTATTTTTGCTTTTGCTTTTTCTATGATTATGATTGTTGTCTATCATTATGATTGTTATGGAATATATTCCATATTATCCACAAGCATCTGGGTTAATTGAAAGAATGAATGGATTATTGAAAGGATAGTTAAGGAAGTTAAGTTCTAATAATTCGTATCAACATTGGAAGGATAATTTGCTCACTGCTTTATGTAATTTGAATAATAGACCATTGGGAAGAAGTACACCTCCAGCCAGAATGATGACCCCAAATCTTCACATTAGAAAACAATAAACACATAAGATCCCAAATATTGAGTATTGGACTGTGAAGCAAGATGTCCCAACACCATATTCAGGAATACCTGGTTTGAAAAAATATGATTTACATTGTTTAGAGGACTTTTGGTTGTATAGGGAAAAAATAAGAAAAATCTTCCCTGGAATATGTATGAAAATCCTTAAAAACTTGGAAGTATATTACCTAAATCAGGATTAGCAGCTTGAGGAATACATATATTGCCTGGAGTAAGAGATTCTAATTATTAAGGAGAAAATATTGTGACATTCCAAAATTTGGGTGAAGAACCCATACAGTTTTGTAAAAATGATACAATAGTTCAAGTGATCATTATTCCTTGTGAAACTATAATACCCCTTGTGAAAACTGTCCCTTCTTCCAAAATAACCACCAGAGGAACTGAAGGGTTTGGTTCTACTGATAGAATAAAATTGGGAGCTAAAGTATGGGTAAAATGGAAGCCAGATGATGTTCCAAAAGCTACAGAATTTATAGCACACAGGAAAGATAATACTGTAACTGCTGTTTATTCAGGACAAGATGATTACCAAGTTGCACCCTTACCTAATATATTCTACCATGAATAAGGTTATGATGGTGTGCTCATAGACTCCAGAAGCACGCCTGACCTGTACCTATCCTGTTTCTGGTTATTATCTCTTCATTTCTTTTTGGCTTTTGTCTGTTAAACATATTTGCTAGATTTGTTTCCTGCAGGCTTAGTACCCTTCACCTGCAGATGCCTGGTCACTTAAGCCAAATGTCACCCCCTGTCCATGACTGTGATGTGTCATCCCTGGACCTGGCATCAACCAAGCTCTGTATGCCAGCTAAAGAACTGACCTCTCAGATGGGACCTCTTTGGGGCAGGGACTGGTCTACATCCAATTTCAGCAGGAAGTAGCTATAGAAGAAGAGACCTTCACCCATTACCCCAAGGGATTTTGGGCCCCTTTCATTTGAGGGGGAATGACAGGTGCTTGTGCTTAAGCCCCACCCTAAGATATTGTTTTATGTGCTTATTCTCTGTTATAGATGTTATATTGTTATAAAGTTCTGTTGACACCAGTTACCCTTAATTCCCATTGACCTATGTAAGGGACATGAAAAATCTTGTGGCTGAATGTAATGGTAATGGTAATTAGAAAACCTCTTCCCCTTAATAGGTCAAATGTAATAACATGGAACCTATGATGGGAAGAGTTTGCTGAATGGGTGGAGTAGGAAGGGGTGGAACAGGAAATGAGTCAGAACAGTTAGGGTGGAGGGAGAAAGAGGACAAAGGCAAGCAGACAGCTAGGATTGTGAGTGTTTGTTTGTGGGAAGGCCTGAGCAGGGGGAAGGCTTTAGGATGGTGTTGCTTCTTGCTTCTGTCTTCTATATGGAGAGTCTGTTATATTTTGTGATTCAGAACTATGCCGGCAGTTGGTGCTGTGAATATTGCCTTGGCAATGCAATGTGATACCTCAGAGTTGTTTTTATTTTCATTTCTCTAATCAATAGTGATTTAGAGCATTTTTTTATATGACTATAGATAGCTTTAGTTTCTTCTGAAAACTGCCTGTTCATATTCTTTGACCAAAATGACACACACACACACACACACACACACACACACACACACACAAACTTTTAAAGGGTTAAAAAAAGTAGATTTGGGGGGGGTAGTGAATAATTTTTTTTTAAAGGTGCAGTACACATTACTTTGACTACTATGTGCTAGGCACTGTGCCAAGTGCTAGGGATACAAAAAGAGGCAAAAAAAACAGACCCTGCCTTGAAGGAGTTCACAGTCTAAGACAGGAGACAACAAACAAATATATAGTAAAAAAAACTATATACAAGATAAATAGCAAATAATTAACAGAAGAAAGGCATTACAATTAAGAGTGGTTGGGAAAGGTTTCCTGTAGAAGGTAGTGTTTTAGTTAGGACTTAAAGGAAGCTTGTGAAGTCAAGAGATAGAGATGAGGAGTGAAAGCATTCCAGGCATTATGAACAGGCAGAAAAAAGTGCCCAGATTCAAGAGATGGAGTATCTTGCTTGTGGAATAGCAAGGAGGCAGGTGTCACTGGACAGCAAATTATGTAACAGGGAGTAGGGTGTAAGAAAACTAGAAAGGATAGAGGGTAGGTTATTAAACAGATGATTTTATATTTGATCCTAGAGGTAATAGGGAGTCATTGGAATTTATTGAATAGGTATGGGTAGAGGAGAGGGGTGATATACTTGGACCTGCACTTTAGGAAAATCACTTTTAGTGTTGAATAGGTTGGGGTGGTAGTAGAAAAATTTCTCCCCCCTTTTCATGCTCTAAAAAGTTGACAAAAGTGATTATCAATCTTCTCTAAATAAGGTGAAAATGAAGAACAAGATTCAGGTATTTTGGACTAGTCATTAGTTGTAATTCAGGATTTTAATATCTTCCTTTAACATGAGTAACTGACGAGTGAAAAAAATTATCTTGATTACAAATTCTCCAAAAGCAACTAAAAACAAATTCCTATGGCAAGTCATAAGTTTAAACTGATAAACAATCATTATATGATGAATGCACTAATACTGTGTGACCAAAACCAGCTCCCATACAGCTATATATATATATATACCAACTATCCTACTTCTTTTTTTTTAAGCAATTGGGGTTAAGTAACTTGCTCAAGGTTACACAGCCAGTTATTTTTTGTGTGGGTGCCAAGTATCTGAGGCCGGAACCAATCCTGAGGCTCCCGACGCCAGGGCCAGTGCTCTTACTCACTGTACCACCTGGCCGCCCCTGTCCTACTTCATTTTAAGCATCTTAGTAGGCTACCTAGTCTGTACACATCCAATTATAAAATCTTACAGGTGAAAGGGACATTAAGGGTCATCTAAGCCAATATTCTCATTTGGCAAAGAGGTTAAAGGACTTGTTTGAGGTCACATAACTATTTCATGGCAGGGTTTGGACGAGGATTTCAGGCCCCCAACTTTAATTATGGCACCCTATCTCAGTTCTCTCTTAGAATGTGAGCTCCTAGAAAGTAGAAATTGTCATTCTTTATACTTCTGTCCCCACTGCCTACTGTAATGTCTGGCATATAATATGTACTCACTAAATGTTGTTTATAAATGCTCCCCCAGGTGTAAGTATTAATAATAGCATGCACTAAGAATACTCTAGCTACTTCCTTTCAAAGCATTTTCTACTCCAAGTACATTTATTCTTAGACCATTTCTTTGAGCAGAGAGTAAAAGCAGGGGACTACCATTCCCAGAGTACTAGGGATGAATTAAGCACAGAGAGGTCAGTAAAGTCCCAGCTGTACACTTGCTGCAAGTTCCCCAGCTAGAGACTACTTCTCCCATCCTCCAAATAAGAGATCTTTCTACTAAGACATAGTTATCATTTTTTTCTTTACAGTGTTGCTGAGAGGAAGTCAAGGATGACAGGTAAGCCCAATATTGCATTGCTTCTTATAATTACATCTATTTTTTTTTCTCATTGTATGCCTGAGTGTATCATGGTTTAAACTAAGCATGGTGACTTGTCTAGGATTGCATAACAAGTCAGCAGTACAACTGGTGTTAGACCCCAGAGTTCTGGTACTGTAACTTTAGATGGGTTGCCTCATCCACCGAGCCAAGCTGTCTCCCTTAAGTCTTTAATTCTCCTTTGCCTTCCATCCTTAGCACCTTTCTGCATTAAGATAAAAGGCTGCTTAGATATATGAGGTTCTGTGTGATACATCTAAACCCTCTGTTATAAAAAGGCCCTGGTCACCAGGAAGCATTATAGAAACCCTTCTTGATGATTCAGTATAAGCACTTTCTGAATAACCTATAATTAGGCAGCACTGGCTAGCCTCCAGAGAATGCCTGAAAGTTATTAGGATTCTTGAGATGAACTGATAGCACCATTATTTCCTTGCTCTGTTTTTTAAGGAAAAGGTTATTAAAATTAAATTTTAATGGGCATTCATAAAGCATTTATTTAGTAGGACCCTCTTATAACATAGGTTTGTTTATTGCATAGATTCAGATGTGTCTCCATGTGTCAAACTGTAACCCCCCAAAGACTTGAAACTTTGCTTTCTCTGGTATAAGTGCTCACATCAACATAGAAACCACATTGTTTCTACAACTTCTCATCCTGTGTGGTGTGGACTTTTCATAAATCATCTGCAGGATATTTACCCAAATGGGCGAGAGGCTTTCCTTGGATTCCTTTAAAACCTTAAAGGTCTATTGACTATCTATTTGTTGCCTCTCATTCTCTCTTGATGGCAGACACACCTCCTTTTTAGGTCACAGAAATGAGAAATTTTTTTTCATACTGCTTTTACTAAATTATCTTCATTAATAAAATGTTATTGTCTACATCTGCCTACCATGTACCTTTTCATTGCCCCATGGGTGACTTTACATTTTGATTGCTATTGGTTTTAAAGAGATGCTATTTAGTGGAATGAGCAGTGTTGAATCATTGAAAGCATTATACAATCTTCCAAATTCAGCCCACCCCAGTCTCTTCCTCCTATTCAATTCTGGGCCTGGCTTATGCATCTGCACTCTATGTATAAGGAAGATAAATTTATAGATAGATTCATAAACATGTATATTATATGTTATGTATATGTAATATAATATTACATGCATGTTTATATTATTATACCTATAATATTATATAAATACCATGTTTCCCCGATAATAAGACACTGTCTTATTATTTTTTTTTTGAAAGAAAAACACCAGAGGGCTTATTTTCAGGGGAGGGCTTATGTTGTCCTGCCTCAGCTCTCCTCCACAGCACTGCTCTCAATGGCACCAGCAAGCAAATCACAATGATGCGCTCACTGCTGCAGCTCTGATTGGATGCAGCTCGGAGTGCGGCATGCGTTTCACCCGGGGAGGGGGGGACGGTGCATACAGAGGGTACCGTAATGTAGCGTGTAGCGCAGGGGATCACCTTCACTACAGTAGCAATCTCAATAGGGCTTATTTTCGGGGGAGGGCTTATTTTAGAGGAATCGTACACAGTAAGGGGAGGGCTTATTTTCGGGGTAGGTCTTATTATCGGGGAAACATGGTATATACAATAACTTGATGGGTTGCCTATCCAATTATATGTCTAATATATATTTTTCATCTGCTTTTTCCCCCAGAGTCAGTAGTTAGACCAGTGTCTTTCAAATTTGTGTGGTTTTCACTGGAGATAATTTTCAGTGTTCCAGGACCTAATTAAATCAGTACAATGTTATCTGCAAATAAACACATTTGGGAAACATGACCAATTGGGAATCTTTTATTTTTTTTGTATTCCACAAGACATCTTTCATCGAACTGGTGAGTACCTTAGATGAGTGTGTCTCCCTGTTTTAGATCTCTCTCAATGTCACTACTCAAGTGATATAATACATACAAAGGCTTTCACAAATTTTAAAGTGTTGTATAAGTGCTAGGTATTATTGTCATTATTATTCAGTAGGTAGCTAAATAATATCATCTCCCTAAGTATATCTGCTGAGGAGCTGTATACTTTTAGCACTCTGTGTGAGATTTCTTTAAGACTATTTTTCCCCTGAGTCAAATACCTGTTAAAAATCAATAATCAAGAGATACAGTGAAATCTTATATAGTCTACGCTTCTCCCCAGAATCAACATAAAATAAAAATTCTTATACAATACCTTTAAGACGTAATGTTAGTCATGTGCATTGTAAAGTAATTTAATTATGCTATTGTTTACACCACAGTCTAGATCAGAATGCTTTTCTACATAATAGGCTTTAAAATTTTATTGTTTGTATTCCTATCCCCAATGCCTAATACAATGCCTGGCATATAGCAGATACCTGATAAATGCTGATTGATTGATTTGTGTAGTATCCAGCACAGTGGTGTGTGTAGGCAGTTTATTAATGCTCCTCAAACTATGAAATATTAATAATAGTCTACAGAACAGACATTCTAGCAACAGCTTTTCAAAGTATTTTCTAGTACAAGCTCATTTGTTCTTAGACCATTTCTTTGAGCAGGGAGTAAAAGCAGGGACTACCATCCCCAAAGCACTGGGGATAGATCAGGCCCAGAGAGGTCAGTAATGTGCCTACAGCTATACAGTCATTACAAGACTCCCCAACATTTATCAATGAGGTGATATGGTGTATATGTAAAATATATATGTAAAAATAACATTTGTTTGAAAGTCAAAAGACATAGACTTCAATCTTACCTTTGCCAATTCCTGTCTAACTGGCCCTCTCTGATTTCCCATTTCCTTATTATCAAATGAGGAAGTTGGACTAAATTATCTCTATAGTCCAAATCTAGAGAATTTTTATTGTGAAATTCCTCATTGGCATTTGTGTTTTTCTTTGTTAAGACATTCTACTTTAGTACACCCAGGACAACCACAGAAAGCCTGGAATTCCAGCAGTATGAATTCACTTGTCTTCCTGTAATTAGCTCTCTCTTTTAAATTTAGTTGTTTGGTCCATGAAGTAGCTCAAGTATCTAGAAACTAAAACCAAACAGGCTAGAAAATAGACCCAAATAAAGGATCCCAGGTTCCTAACCTCTATAGGAAATCTCATGTGTTCTATAAATGCTGTGAGGACTAATTTGTCCAAAGAAAAATAAGCTTGTACTAGCCTAACTTCTGAGAAGAGAAGCTCTATTTTCTTTTCCTTTTCATATTACTCCATGTTAACTCCACTTTATGAGAGTGAGTCCCAGAGCAGAGTAAAGGATATGGCGGAAGAGTGAAAAAAGAAGAATGGGGGCCTAGCCTATGGAACTTCATCCTCAAAGCATACACAACAAGCTCAACCCACTGTTGGCCCATGTGAAAGAGGCTTGAGGGCCTACTTCTGGAAAAACACTATGATACTGGTCAGTCAACAAACACTGATTAAGTACCTACTGTGTGCTAGACTGTAATGATAATGGAAATCTGAAGATCTTCCCTGTCCCTTGGCCCCTTGATAGACTTAAGTGAATCTGAGAACCTTCCCTGATTTGAAAATATACTCTGGCCATCATAGGCTGAATGTGGTCACATGGAGCCTGTGGCAGGAAGTGTTTTTTCAGGAACACCCACATCTTGTTACTTTGTGATCAGGCAGTGGGTCAAGAGGGTTGTGACATTCTCTGATCCAAGAGAAGGCTATATATGCCCAGATGGGAGGTTTTGCTTTGGGGCTCACTTTGGGAGGAGTTGTGTGATTTGGCCAGATGAGACTGGGCAGCCATTGAGCCCCCCTGGCTTTGAAAACCCAAACGCAGATGTTGGTGCTTCCCTCTCTGGTAACCAACTAGGTATGGATGTAATGGTCAGACAGCTGGAATTCCTGTCTGCTAAATTATGTTATTTTCTGTTGTAACTTCTGTTTGTATTTTCTGATGTTCAAGGGTACTGACTTTTTCCCCTGAACTATGTAAATGATATATGTTTCATTGATTAAAGTAAGATTTTTAACCCATTTTAAGTTGCTTTCCTTTAGAAAAGCAGATCTAAGAACCTGTGATAGCAGCCATCCTGGGTGTGCTAGGGTGCTTGCTGTTACATAGACATTGTGTTAAGTTCTGGCAGTACAAAGAAAGGTAAAAGATAGTCTCTCATTTCAAGGAACTTACAGTCTGATGGGGGAGACAACATGCAAACAACTATGTAAAAACACATTATATGGAAGAGAAATAAAAAATAATCAACAAGAGGGAAGATATTAGAATTAAAGGGAATCACAAAAGACTACCTATGAATGTATAAAGGAAAGGTACTGCTCCCTGATTTGGAGCATGTGCAGATATATTATAACTGGTTCTGCTCTGCTAATCATGTGGTAAAGATGTGGATTGTTGGTGGCCTATTGAGCCGAAATTGGGGTGTCAAAAGGTTCTAAATGGCCAAAGTGAATCACTGTCTGTATTCAAGTGAAGAGGCAAGGATTGCCTTAAGTCCTCAGTGGCTCCAGTAGCAACCATGTGGCCTATGAGTACATGGCCCTGCTATTGCTTCTGTCTCTGTTCTGTCTATCCTTTTTTACTTTTAAGTAAAAATGTACCTGGTACTTCAAAAGTTTAGAATAGCAAGAAGTCCAGGATAGAGAATCCATGCTAGGAATTACAGGAAGCAGACTGGCAAAACAGCAGCTGAAGCCCTCAAGACCAAGCTATTAGCCCCAAGATAGTGTTAGCAAAGATACAGGCTCATCTATTCATCCATCTATCCATCCAATGGTCATGCTGCATTTGGAAGTGAATTTAGTGCAATGAATTCTGTGATGAAACTACTTTAAATTCCAGTCTATCCTCCATGAAACCAAGGTATAGTATAGAGAAATATAAAGAAGAATGTTCCCCTAGGTATTGGGGAGAATATTTACATGTTTGTTCTTGCTATATATTCTCAGTAAACATCTCTTTGTAAAAGCTAATTGATTAAATGAAAGTGGGAGCTCTAGTTACTAACAGTTAATATTATGGAGATTACATCAGAATTACATCGAGCTAATAGCATTAAATACTATATTCCCAAATCCTTAATTCTGCTCAAATTCTAGTGAGGCAAGTTTATAGCCTAATTATGCAGAAGTGCTAAAGGGAGCTTTACAAAAATTTGTCTCATAAATATCTGAGAGAGTTTCCAAAAGAGTGACAAAAAAATAGAAACCTTAAAAAAATTTTTTTTGGTCATTCTTTCTGTGGTCTCTTAGCACCAGAGCTTGATTCCCTTTGTTCCTCATTACATTTGGGGCCATTCATCCATTCAATTCCTTCAACAAATATTCATGTTAAATTGAAATATGTTTGAGTCTCAGAAAAGCTTGGACCAAATGCAGTCTCTCTTTTTTTAAACTGCCAGTCTTACAAACTAAAAGCCAGTGGTCCGTCAGCAGGTACAGTAAATGATCTGAAATGAGCAAATGCCCCAAATCTACATATACTTCATGATTTTCCAAGAATTAAACTGGTGAGAAAGATAAGAAGCTACTAAATATGAACTATGATGAAAAGATAGGAAGATCCAAAGATAATTGCAGCAGATAGTCATAAGGGAAAGAAATGTGGAAAAAGCAGAATGAAAACTAGCTATTCTGACCACAAAGTCTAAAATTTGCACATTCTTGGACTCCTAAAAGTTTGAATTATGATGCTATATGTTCTGTATATGTATTGGAGATAGGGGCAGGAATTGGTTTCTGATGGTTGGGAGAGTGAAGAGGAAAGTAGGAGGGGAACTCATATGTATGGGAGAAGATAGACCTAGACTAATCTTTAGGGCTAGATAGTATACTGAGAACTGGTTGAACATAAGTACTACTCCAAAAAGTGTTGATTAAATAGGTTGATTTTAATCTAAACAGAGCCTTTTAGGGTTGTACTGTGGAACTTTGTCATCAACCCTTTTTGTTTCAAAATTTGTATCTATGACTTAAATGGAAATACTGATTACATGATTATTAGATTTGAAAATGAGGAAAATTAGATAAGCAGGATCACTAATACTGGGGTGAATGAATTGGGATGCAAAAAGAGCTTGGACCAGAAAAATAGAGCAAATCTATTTATTTAAATTCAATAGGAATAAATGTAAAGTCCTAGAATTAGTTGATTCAGAAAACCAACTGTATAAATATGGGGACATCTAACTTAAGAGCAGTTCCTATGGAAAAGGTAGAGGATTTTATTTATTTATTCATTTATTTATTCTATTGATACCTTTTTGCCACCAAATTTATTTCCTAATGTACCCTTCATCCAGAAACCTTTCTTATGTAAAATAATAATTATAATAATGTTTAGAAAAAACAACCACTGCCAGCTTTGTCTAACAGTACATACATCATTCCATATACATAGTGCCACACTTCACAATGAAAGGAATGAAGGGTACCTTTATGTTCTGTCCTCCAAGGTAAGTTTAATTATTATAATTACATATATTTCGTTTCATTTTATTGCTCTTTCTATTTACATTGTTATGATCATTGTATATGTTATTTTCTTGGTTCTATTTACTTCACTCTGCATTAGTTCATATTGATATTTCTATGAATTCTTCATTTATTACATCTCAAGAATACTCTCTTACATTAACGTACCATAATTTTCTTAGTCATTCATTAAATGACAGACACCTACTTTGTTTCCCATTCTTTTTTATCACAAAAAGTGCTGCATTGAATATTTTGGTATCTATGAGAACTCTCTACCTTTCCTGTCATTGAACTTCTGGGAGTATATGTTAATTGACTGTATTTCTGAATTAAAGAATACAAACATTTTTCCACATAATTTCAAATTGTTTTTTTTAGAATACTTTATAGATCCACCAGTGGTTTATTAGTGTGACTAAAATATGGGATTTTAGTTGACTCCAAAATCAATATAAGTAATGTTAGGATACATGAATAGTAGCATAGAACTCTGAATAATAGAGGTACTAGTCCACTGCATTCAGTTCTTGGTAGACCACTTGTGGGTACCACATTTTTTGTTGTTTTTCCTTTTTTGGAGGGGGGAGGGCAGGGAAATTGGGGTTAAGTGACTTGCCCAAGGTCACATGGCTAGTGTTAAGTGTCTGAGGCCAGACTTTAACTCAGTCCTCCTGACTCCAGGGCAGGTGCTCTATTCAAGGCACCACCTAGCTGTCCCAGGGTACCACATTTTAAGAGGGACTTTGACAATCTAAAAGTCACCAAAGAAAATTGATCAATATGATGATAGGATTCAAAACTTTCTCATATGAAGAACTTTGTATCAGGACTGGAGATGTTTAATTGAGACAAGAGAAAGGTTCTAGAAAACATGATTGCTATCTTAAATATTTGAAGGACTTCAAATATTTCAAGTGAGATTTTACTTCTTTTGCTTGACTCCAGAGGAAAGGAAAGCAGGAAAGCAAAAGCCACTTCTTCAACACCTACTTCATGCCAGGCACTATGCTAAATGTTTTACAAATATCTCATTTGACCTTCACAACAACCCTAGGAGATAGGTGCTATTATGATCTTTATTTTGCAATTGAGGAAACTAAGGCAGGCAGAAGTTAAGTGACTTGGTCAAGGTCACACAGCTAGTCCGTGTCTAAGGCTAGATTTGAACTCAGGTTTTCCTGACTCCAGGCCTAGCTTTCACTGTGTCACCTAGATGTGTAAGAGGGTAGAACTAAGACCAATGGGAAGGAGTTACAATAAGGAGATTTTTACTCAGTATAAAGAAGAAATTCCTAACCATCGAAACCTTCTAAAAATGGATTGGGCTACTGTGGAAGGTAGTGAGTTCCTTGTTATTAGAGGCATTCAAACAAAAAGGCTAGACAGTCACTGGACATATGATAGAAGAGAATCATGCTTCAGATAAAGTTTGAAGAAATGAACTTTAAGGGGTACTCTCTAGTTCTCGGGTTCCATGAAAACAGGGATATTTTGTCTGCATGAAGGTGAAACCAGGAAAAAAGAATTTTTTCCCTCATTTTATTCATCGATAAAATGGAGATAATTACAGTACCTATTTCACAGGGTTGTTGTGAGGTTGTTGTGAGGACTAAATCAGATATACATTAAGCACTTTACAAAACTTAAAGCACCATATAAATGTGAGCTATAATTATCATTATATATCTCATAAATAATCATATCTCATATAATCCTGAATGTGACCCATTAAAGGAAATGCAGAACTATCTTCAGATTATGAGTAGTTTCTAGTTCTAAGTATATATGTCTTTAATTAACCACCATAAGTATTTAATTTAAAATAGTCATAGTCAAAACCAGTTGTCTGTAGTTCTGTTACCCTGCTGTTATTGTTCCTTTGCCTAGTTTAGCAGCCCGTAAATAATAATAATATGCTTGTTAACTATTAATAATGACAGTGCTAGTCTACTTAGGGTGGAAGGCAGATGATTCTGTTTGTGCAAAACAGCACGTGCCTTGGCTGCCTGTAAAGATGCTGTCATCATAGCATGAATGGGAGTCAGCCATCAGATCCTCTGTCTTCCAAAATACTGATATAGGGTAGAGAACACATTGACATGAAGAGTAGAAGGGGAGTTAGATGATAACTATAAACCCCATGACAGCTAAAATGGAAATGATTGGAATTTACCAATCCTTATCACCCTTCATCTTTCTCTTGAAATCTGGTCCCATGTCCCAGGATCATCTCAAATATAATAGGTCCAAAAGAGAATTATCTTTCCACCAAAACCAAACCATCCTTCTTAAATTCCTTGTTCCTTCCCCCCCACCCTTAATCAGCAAGCATTTATTTTATTTTAGTTTTAGTTTTTAACATTCATTTCCATATGATTTTTGAGTTCTAAATTTTCTCCCCTTTCCTCCCCTTCCCCCACCCCAAGAGAGCATGCAGTCTGATATAGGCTCTACATATACATTCATATTAAACATATTTTCACATTAGTCATGTTGTAAAGAAGAATTAGAACCAATGGGAGGAACCATGAGAAAGAAGAAACAATAAAAAAGAAAGAAAGAAAATAGTATGCTTTGATCTGCATTCAGACTTGATAGTTCTTTTTCTGGATGTGGACAGCATTTTCCACCCTGAATCTTTTAGAGTTGTCTTAGAGTCTTACATTGCTAAAAAGAGGCAAATCTATCAAAGTTAGTTATAGCAAAGTATTGTTCTTACTGTGAATAGTGTTGTCCTCGGTCTACTCATTTTATTCAGCATCAGTTCATGTAAGTCTTTCCAAGTTTTTCTAAAGTCTACCTGGTCATTTCTAATGGAACCATGGTATTCCATCACATTCATATACCACAACTTGTTCAGCCATTCCCCAGTTGATGGGCATCCCCTCAGATTCCAATTCTTACACACTACAAAAAGAGCTGCTATAAATATTTTTATACATGTGGGTCCTTTTCCCATTTTTATAATCTCTGGGATACAGACCTAAAAGTGGTATTACTGGGTCAAAGAGTATGTATAGTTTTATAGCTCTTTGGGCATATTAACTTCCTTATTTCTATGGACACCATCATCATTTTTCCAGGCACCTAGGTTTCTAACTTTCTCCTTGCACTCTTTCCTCATATGTAATTAGTTGCTAAGTCTTACTGATTCAGTATTTCTCAAATTCATATCCTTATCTCCCCTCATATCCTAACTACCCTATTTTAGTTACCCTGTCTACTGAATTATGTCAATGGATTTCTCATTAATCTTCTTGCATTGCTTCTCCAATCCCTACCCAGTTCCCAAATTGATACACTAAAACACAGGCTTAACTATGTTTATTCCCTTGTTTGAGAAGACTAGGTGGCTCTTTATTGCCTCTGGGACAAAATACAAACTCCTCTGGTAATTAAAGTCCTTCATAGTCTGGCTCCAATTTATCTTTCCAGGATGATTACACATTGTTCCTCTAACAATCTAAAGTTCTTGTCAAACCGACTTACTTGTTGTTCCCAAAGTGTATCATACTCCATCTCCATACCTTTGCACAGACTGTCCTCCAAGAAAGTTCTTCCTCCTTAGCTATGCTTCTTGGAGCTGTTTTTCAAGGCTAAGTGGTATTTCTCTAAGAGATATTTTGCTGATTCTCTCAGTTGTTAATGTTCCCTTATTTGCAAAACTTAATGTTGACTTTCTACATATTTTGTATTTATTTATATGCATATATATCATTTCTTCTAATAAGAGCAGGGACTCATTTCTTGCCTTTATATCTCCAAAACCAATGACTGTGTCTGGCACATAGTTGTTGTTGTTATTCATTGTATGCTCTTGAAGAATACCAATGAAGATCCAAGGGTGATGTACTGACTTGGGTATAAATTGGACTTAAATGAGTCAGAGCTGTGCAAAGTCACCAGCCTCCCCACTCTCACCCCCAGAATAACTGAAGTCAAGTGGCAAAACAAAAGCCAAGATGGCTGGTGAAGACCCAGGATGCAGTGGGTGACCTTTCCAAATGAAGATCTTTTCCTGGTCTCAGTTTGCCCATTCAAAGACTAAGAATTGAAACAAAAGATGGCCCAATTTACCATCACAAAACTATCAGTCTGGGAGGGGAAGACCCTTAGAGTTTCTGGCCAGAATAGAAAACAATTACTATTTATACTCTTTCCAAGCCATCAGAATCTAAACAATGAGCCATAAATGCTTGCATTGGGGGCTATTGTTGGCCATTCATTGAAAACCAGAATGATTACAGTTTAAAGGTACAGTAAAATAGCAGCAAGTGAAACACAATGGACTTTTTTGAAGCTTGTTTTTCTAGTTATATTTCATAAGTGAAAACTGCAGGACAAAAAGTAAATTGTCCCAGTTAAAAAAAAAAGAAAAAAGAATTAGCAGGAATAAATAGAAATTTCAAATTTTTTAAGAAAAGCAAGAACAAGAACAAGATGAAATAGCAGCATTCCTAGACTTCTGTTCTAATTGGCAGGTTGGGTACCCAGAGGGCAAGACCTAGTTCACTCCTTCCTGCTTTAAAACAAACATACACACATACATACACACACACACACACAAATAGTTCTCTTTACAAAAGTATTCATCACTGCCAATGAGAACAAAAAGGTTAGAGAACTCCTTTAAATGATAAACTGTCCTAGAACATTCCTATACCTTTCTTTTTGCTAAAACTAGACACAATCTTTCAAGAAATTGGTTAAAATGAGATATAACTGTACTATAATGCTAATTTGTATTCAAATCTAGCATCATCGTGTGGGAAACAAAGGAGGGAATTCTGTTCCCACAGGATTAAAGCTCCTCCCAGTTTTGAGTCATAGTAGAATGTAAAGACAGAGGTAACTGGTTCTAATCAGTCAGCAGAACCAGGCTTCTGATCAGGTAAAATGTCAGAAGCTTGTATGCATGCTTAACGAGCTGTTTGACAGGGAACCTATCAGGGAGGAGAACATGAAGTGGGAGGTTCAAGAGGTTGCATCTAGCCAATGGAGAGCAAGGGGGGTCAGGAATTTGAATTGGGAACAGCATAAAAAGGCTGACATTTGTCTGAGCAAGCATACTCTCCATTCAGGAGGTACCCATTCACTAGGAATGTAGAATAAATATAAAATAAATGTAATAAGAACTTTCCTGGCTTCACAACAAGTATTGTTCCTTGTCTAGAGTGAGCATGTTTCTCACAATCACATGGCACTTATTTGTAGTCAAAAGGGAAGAAAATTATCTAAAACACCAATATGAATAGTCTCACTTTTGAGAAATGTTTTATTTTTTATTAAAGTGATAATTGGGCCACATTTTCAAATACACATTTTTAGCATATTTTTAAATACCAGAGGATAGGTAATGACTTCAGATCATCTAGTTCAAGAGACCAATTTGCCGGACAAAGATATTGATTTTAAGATAAGCTAGCATAAGGTAATTAAGTAGGTATGTGCCCTTGGTATGGAATTGAATGTCTCTAGACTTCAGTTTCCTCATCTTATAGATGAGGAGGTTGTACTAGATGATATTTAAGGCTCTTTCTAGGTCTAGGATTTTATTATACTATTTTGGCTTTGGCATTACAGCCAGCTCCCAATTTTTGTGAATAATGAATCCTATGAAGTGGTCACATTATCCAGATCTGCACTGCATATTTCCTTTGCTCTGTAACCAATGACCATGTTTTATGTAATTATAACTTTGAATAATATGGATTCAAACAAGTGCAACTACTTCATGGGATTCATTATTCACACTAATTGGAACCTAGTTATATTCAGTAGACTTGTATATTAAAATGTACCTCACTCTTATGGAATTCTTCATATTCATAACTGATGTTTAATTTCAAGACATGAAGTAAACTCCAGATAGCAATGTTTAAACTCTCTCACTGGGAAATGCTTACTTTATAACTTTTTTTTTCTCTGCAAACTATGTAATCTTTATTCATGTAATTTCCAATACATTTCAATTGCTTTTTAATTAGAACACATTCCTAATTCACAAGTCAAAGTTTTGACTATAATGTTATTTTAAATAAGCCAATTAATTGCTTTTTTAAAAATTCAGTAGTTTTCCTAATAATATGCAAATAAAGTGGGCTTCTCAGAGCATCCCAAGATCACCTTTAAAAAGGAACCCTATTTTAAGCAGTGAGAAAACACAGGTATAGGGTTGTGGGAAAGTAGGGTATATGAATGCACTGTTGGCGGAGCTGTGAATTGGTCCAGCCATTCTGGAAAACAATTTAGAATTGTTCCTCCAAAGTCACTGAACTAAGCATTCATAAAAGAGATCAAAGAAAGAGGAAAAGAAACAATATATCAATATATTCCTATTATATATGTAGTAAAATATATGATATATGCATATAAGTATATATATATAACAAATATATTATACATAGATATATAAGCTCTTTTTATATTATCAAATAACTATAAACAAAGGAAGGGATTGTCCATCAGTTAGGGAATGGCTGAACAAATTATAGTACTTGAATGTAATGGAATATTATTGTGTCGTAATGATGAAAGGGATGATATTGGAAAAATCTGGAAGACTTGTTTGAACTGATACAGACTAATGTGAACAGAAACAGAGAATAATTTTGTACAAGGACAACAACATGGTAAAGACAGAGCAACTGTAATCAATGCAATAGACAACCAGATTTCAGAGGACTGATAATGAAACATGCCATCCATCTCCTGGGAGAAAAGTGATTGTCTCAAGATAAAAAATAGAACATATAATTTTGGACAGTCAAGCCAGGAATTGGTTTTTTTTTTTTTGACTATGTGTATTGGTTATAAGGCTTTAAAATTTTTTATTCTTTTATTTATTTGGGAGATGAAAGGTGGAAAAACAAATGGTTGTTAATCAGGGGGAAAAACCTCCAGAAAAAGGAAAGAAAAGAAAAACTTGATGGTCAGAACTAGAGTAAGTCTGCAAGATCACACAACCAAGGAGCAACAGAACACAACCAGCCAGAACAGCCAGGCCTCATCACAGCACAAAAGGAAGTCATTTAGCCACTATGTACTAACAATGTATTCCAAAATAACAACATGACAGAGAGATTACTTTGGCATTCTTGAGTCAATTCCCTACCAAATTCCCTCTTCATAATTTAGTAGATGATGCTTTCAGTTCAAAATGTTTAATAGTAACAACTGTAAGCCTAAAGGGAGATCATAACTAGCAACTGGTTAACCAAGATGTGTTGGAGAAAGCTAAGCTTTTCTTTTTTGTTCTTATGTAGATTTTTTACATTAAAAATATTTTTAGGTTACTCCCACTCAGTGAGAAGAATCTTATAAAAAGTAAAATAGTTAAGTAAAACTAGTAATATTGTGACCTCATCTTAAAAAGCATGCAACATTTCACATCTGTAGTAACCCCCAACCACTCTACTAAAAAAAAAATTAATAGAAGTCTACTTTCTTTCCTTCTCATCTCTAATCCATTGGGAAAAAGGAAAAAAAAACCAAATTTCTTGTAACAAATAGTCATTGTCAAGCAAAACAAGTTCCTTCAGTGGCTGTATACAAAATGTGTGTGTATGATTTTCTAAATCCTAAACCCATCATGTCTCTGTTATGAATAACATGTTTCACCATTGGTCCTTTGCAATCATAAGTAGTCATTGTCTTAAATCATAGTTCTCACAGCTTTCAAAGTTGTTTGTTACACTGTTATTTCCTAATTTTTTTCTCCTTGTTCTGATAATTTCATTCTTCATTAGTTTATAAAAGTCTTTAAAACTGTTTACTTTTATAATATTAATACTATAATGTAAATTGTTCTTCCATCCCTGCTTGCTTCACTCTTCAATTTATATGTCTTTTTGAAACTATTTATTTTCTCATTTCCTACAGCATATTAGTGCTCCTCTCACTCAGTCATTCCATTCCTCAATTGACAGGCATCCTCTGAAATTCCAGGTATTTTGCCATCTCACACACACACAGATGCTATAAATATTTTTGTATCAGGGCAGCTTGGTGTTGCAGTGAATAGAGCACCAGCCCTGAAGTCAGGAAGACCTGAGTTCAAATCTGGCTCAGATACTTAACACTTACTAGCCGTGTGACCTTGGGCAGCTTACTTAATCCCAATTGCCCTGCCCTTCTGCAAAAAAAAAGTATCTAAATGACTCATTTCTGTTTTTAAAAAATATTTTTTGGGTATAGGCTTAGTACTGGTATAGCTTGGTCAGTGGACACATAATATTTAGAAACAGTTTTTGGATAATCCCAAATAACTTTCCAGAATGGTTGTACCCATTCACAGGTCCACCAACAGTGTATCTATGTGCCTGCTTTCCATAGCTGCTCCAATATTTATCATTTTACTTTTTTGTTAACTTTTCCACTTAGGTGAGTGTGAGGTAGGATTTTAGAATTTCTTTAATTTCCATTTCTCTAATTAAGAGTGATGCATAGCATTTGTTTTTCCAAATGGCTCTATATAGCTTGGGTTTCTTCCTGTGAGAACTACCTGTTAATAAGCTTAGGTCATTTATCAATTGATGAATGGCTCCTTTTTTTGTAAATTTGAATCAGTTTCTTATGTATCTTGGAAAAAGACCTTTATTAGAGAAACTTGCTGCAAAGATTTTCCCCCAGTTAACAGTTTCCTTTTTAATCTTAACTTTCTTAAATTTGTGTGCAAAAGCTTTTAAACTTTATTTCATCAAAATTATCCATTTTGTCTTCTGTGAACCTCTCTATTCCTTGTCAGGTCCTGAATTTTTCTCCTATCTAGAAATTTCATATATTTTCCCCATGTTTATCTATTTTGTTTATGATATGATTTGATTATTATTATTTATGATGTGATATGATTAGTTTTAGATCTAAATGATGTACCCATTTGGAGCTTATAAGTTATGAAGTGTTGATCTAAATAATTTATATGCTATTTATCAAGGAAAGGTTCATTTATTCTATGTTTTCTAGCATTTTTAACAAAAGGAGTATTATATTTTGCCAAAATATTTTCTGTATCTATTGATATAATCATATGATTTTGTAATTAAATGTTTAATTAGGCTTATAATATTCCTAATAGTGAACCAACTCTGGGTTTCCTGCATAACAACCTAGTTATAGAGTTTCATCTTTGTGATATATTGTTTTCTCTTCTTTGCGAATATTTTTACAAACATACCTCAGAGATATTGTGGATTTAGTTCCAGACCACTGTAATAAAGCAAATATCACAATAAAACAAGTCATACAAATTTTGTTTCCCCATGCATATAAAAGTTATGTTTACACCATACTCTAGTCTAGTCTATTAAGTGTGTAATAGTATTGTGTCTAAAAAAATTATATACCTTATATTAAAAATAATTTATTGCTAAAAAATGCTAACTATCATCTGAGGCATCAGCAAGTTGTAATCTTTTTGCTGGTAGAAGGTCTTGCCACAATACTGATGGCTGCTAACCAATCATGGCAGTGCCTGCTAAAAAGGTTGGAGTGGCTATGGCAATTTCTTAAAATAAGACAACAATGAAATTTGTCACATAGATTGGTTCTTCCATTCACTTGAATGCTTAGAGGCCATTGTAGCATTATCCATTGGTCCACTTTAATGATTGTTGTGTCTCAGGGAATAGGGAGGCCTGAGGAGAGTGACAGAGATGGAGGAATAGTTGGTTGGTACAGCAGTCAGACACAACATTTATTCATTAAATTTTCCATCTTATATGGCTACAGTTTGTGGAACCCCCAAACAATTACAACAGTAATATCAAACATCACTGATTTCAGATCACCATATAATAATAATGAAAATAATAATATTAATGAAAAAGCTTGAAATATTTCAAGAATTACCAAAATGTAACACAGAGATACAGTGTGAGCACATGCTGTTAGAAAAATGGTGCCAGTAGACTTTCTTGATGCAGGGTTGTCATAAACCTTTAATTTGTATGAAACACAGTATCTATAAAGTGAAATAAAGCAAAATGCAATAAAACAAGGTATGCCTGCACTTAACATTTTTGCTGCCATATTCTCTAGGAATATTGATCTTTAGGTTTTTTCCTCTGTTTTTATTTCCCCTGGTTTATATATCAAAACCATATCTATGTTATAGAATTCAGGAGTATCCCTTCTCTTACTATTTTTCTAAGAAACTTATCTAATATTGGAATTGATTATTCTCTTAATGTTAGCCTTTATTTGTGTATCTGTAATTTCCTCCCTCTACCCCAGAAGTTCACTTGTGACTTGACCAATTTTTCCCTTGGAAGTTGGGCTATTTAATTTCTCATTTTCTTCTATTCTGAATATTTCAGATTTTTATAAATATTCATTTATTACATGTAAATATATATTATAGATATATAGTAGAACAAAATATTTTCTGATTGTATCTTTTATTTCTTTTTTTTAAAGCAATTGGGGTTAAGTAACTTGCTCAAGGTTACACGGCCAGATGTTTCTGGGTGGGTGCTAAGTGTCTGAGCCCAGATTCGATTCCAGGTCATCCTGACTTTGAGGCTGGTGCTCTTACTTGCTGTATTTCCTGGCCGCCCCTGTATCTTTTATTTCTTCTTCATTTATTGGGAATTCTCTTTTTTTTCATTTTTATTCTGATAATCTGGTTTTTCTTCTCTTCTTTTTAAGGGTTTGTCTATTTTATTGTTTTTTTTAAACTAGCTGCTAATTTTATTTGTTAATCCAATGTTTATTTTGTTATAAATTTTGCTAATATCTTCTTTAATTTTCAAGATTTCTATTTTGGTGTTTCATTAGATTTTTATGTTTTGCTTTCTAGTATTTTTAGTAAAATTCCCAATTTATCAATATTTTTCCCTCTTTTTTGTTAATAAAAGTGTTTAGAGACATATACTTTACCATAAGGACTGTTTTGGCTGCATTCAGATATTTTATTGTCATTATATTTTATGAAACTTTCATTTCTTTATTCATTCTTTGACCCAACAATTCTTTAGGATTAAGTTATTTAGTCTCCAGTTGGTGTTTCAACACTTTTTTTTCAGAGTCCCTTTACTCAATATTTTTTTTAGTGCACTGTGATCAAATGTTTATAAACATTTATAAAAATGTCTAATATTTCTGCTTTTATGCACTCATTTTTGAGATTTTCATGGTCAATTTTTGCCTTAAACAGCTATGAAATATGTATACTACTTTCTATTTCCATTCAAAAATTGCCAGAGGCCTATCATCCCTAATTTTTCTATAATTCTATTCTGCTCCATAGTTTTTTTGTTTGTATTTTGGCTAAATTTATCTAGGGTGATAATAGTATATTAAGTTCCTCTATTATTTGTAGATTTATTTTTTATTTCTCCTTGTAATTCATTTAGTTCTTTTTGGTATTTAGAAACTATGCCCTATGTTAAAAATTGAAACAAATTCACTGACTATATAACTTTTCAGCAAAACATAATTTCCCTTTTTCTTTTTTACTTGTCTATTTTTACTGTTGCCTGTATCTGAAATCATAGCTGTTACCCTTGCTTTTTTTGTATTCAGCTGAAACATAATAGATTTCCCTCCAATACCTTCTGTGTGAGATTTTATATTTGTAAAGAGCATATTATTGAACTTTGTTTTCCAATCTGTTTCACCAACCTTTTCCATTTTATATTTGAATTTTTCCCATTCACACCCACAATTATGATAATTGTTTATTGTTTCTCTTTCTAGTCTCTTATGATTTTTCTTCTCTATATTCCTCTCTCCCTATTTGTTTCGTGTTATTATCTTTCTTGTCTTTTTTTTAACCTGTTCACTATTTTTTTCAGTTTAACCCCTCCAGGGTTAAGGTTTATTTTGCTCATGACTAATCTCTCCTTGAATCTGCCTTCCCTCTTGTATTTCCTTTTCTATTATTCTGGTAGTCTTTTTGAACTGAATGTATTTCCATACCAAAATAAAATGCAGGAACCCCTAAAAAACAAAAGAAATATAAATAAAGCTTAAAAAAGTATGCTTTGATCTGCATTCAGACTCTATCAGTTCTTTCCCTGGAAGTGGGTAGCATTTTTCATCATAAGTCCTTCAGAATTGTCTTGAATTATTGTATTGCTGAGAATAGCTAAGTCATTCACAGTTGATCATCATACAATATTGTTGTTACTATATTCTCCTGGTTCTGCTCACTTCACTTTGCATAAGTTCATGTAAGTCTTCCCAGGTTTTACTGAAACTTCCATCCTTATCATTTCTTACAGCACAATAGTATTCCATCACAGTCATATAATTGGCTTAGCCATTACCTAATTGTGATGAATATCCTTTCCAATTCTTTGTTACCACAAGAAGAGCTGCTACAGATATTTTTGTACATATAGGTCCTTTTCCCTTTTCTTTCAGATCTTAGGGTTACAAAATAAGTAATGGGTCAAAGGGTATGCAAAGTTGTATAGCACTTTGGATATATTTCCAACTACTTTCCAGAATTGTTGGATCAGATCTCAAGTCCACCAACAGTATGTTAGTGTCTTGATTTTTTCTATGTCCCTTCCAGCATTTGTCATTTCCCTTTTCTGTCATATTAGTCAATTTGATAGGAGTGAGGTGGTACTTCAGAGTTGTTTTAATTTCCCTTTCTTTAATCAATGGTTATTTAGGAGATTTTTATGTGACTATAGATGACTTTGATTTCTTCTTCTGAAAACTGCCTATTCATGAACTTTGACCATTTATCATGACCAATAAAAAGCTTATATTCATATAAATATGACTCAGTTCTTTATATATTTGAGGAAAAACTTATAAAAGTTTTTTTCCCAGTTTCTTCCTTCTCTTCTAATTTTGGCTACATTGATTTTGTTTGTACAAAACTTTTTTAATTTAATGTAATCAAAATTATTCATTTTACATCCTATAATACTTGCTATCTTTTGTTTGATCATAAATTCTTCCTTTGTCCATAAATCTCACAGGTAAAATTTTCTATGCTTCCCTAATTTGCTTATGATATCACCCTTTATGTCTAAATCATGAACCTATTTTAACCTTATGTCACTATATGGTATGAGATGTTGACCTATAATTAGTTTCTGCCATACTGCTTTCCAGTTTTCCCAGCATTTTTTACCAACTAGTGAATTTTTGTCACAAAAACCCAACATTAGGATTCTAAAAGAACCTTGTTAATATCCACTTCTTCTTTAGAATGTAAACAGTTCATCCTTAGAAAAACACTTCTGATTTTTTTCACTTGTAGTTACTGTCTTTATTTTTCTCTTGACTTCCTCATTTAAATTTCAAAGTTCTTTTTCAGCTCTGATTTTTTTAACAAGTGTATTTGAAAATCCTCTATTTCATTGAAGATCCATTTTTCCATTTATATATATATTAATATATTATTATACTTAGTTTTGTTCAGTAAATTATTCTTGGTTGTAGTAATTTGTCTTTTGCCTTTTAGACTATTATTCTATGTTCTTCCTACCTTAAAAGTGATAGTTTAAGATTGTGATTAAGATCCTGTTTATGTTTCCTTGATTTTTGAACTTTTTCTTTTTTTCTTTTGCTGGATTTTTTACAATGACAATCCTGAGAATCTTCCTTTGGGGATTTGTTTCAGGAGGTGATCAGTGTATTCTTTCCATTTTTCATATTGCCCTCATGTCCTAATACAATTCAACAAATTTCTTTAATGATTTCTTGAAGTATAACATCCTGGTTCCTTTTTTTTTTTTTTGGTGGGGGGAGGAGTCATGGATTTCAAGTAATCCTATAATTCTTATATCTATCACTTTTCCAAATCACTTATTTTGATATGAGATATTCATCATTTTTCCCTATTTTCTCATTGTTTTAACTTTGTTTTAATAATTATTGTTCTTTCTTCCTAGGTCATCTTCCCCTTCTTCCAAAAAACAGCAGATTATGATTTATCACTGGATCCCAAAGCCTTACGTGATACATCTCCAAACCACCTTAACACTTCTCCCATCAACTTTTCTTCCTTGAAGCCCTCAGGTAAGACCAGTAGGCAATGGACAGTGGCTAGTTGTTGTTCTCCTTTGTCTTCCTTCATCAGTAACTTGCAGGCTCCTGACCAGGTCTATACCTAATGTTGGTAAGCACAGGCTTTAAGGGAAAATCAAAATTAATTCTTTATCATTAAGAAAAGATCAAAGATCCTTGTTTTGTCCATTTTTCATTTATTTTTCCTACCTCTAAAAGTTATCCAACTCAGCATTTGCACTAAATGAAAAATGACAATAAATCCAGGACTTAGAAGCCTAGCATCATGGAATTTATATAGTTAATCCAAACTGGTCTGGTGAGCTCTAGCCCAGTAAGTATTTTACATGGGGTAGTATATTAGAAGAAGAAAATCACACTTAAAAACTTCCCTTTCTTAATGTTGTAGATGAGGAGACTGAGGCCCTTGAATTCAGTCCTTTTTTACACTGTAAGACTTTGAAGAGGAAAGAGTTATAGGATTACAGTTTTAGAGCCAGAGGGAATGTCAAAAGCCATCTTGCTCAAGCCTCTCATTTTACAGATTACACTGATACAGACACATTTTACAGAAAGTGAAGCCGAGAGAGGCTACCTCCCAGATAATGTATGATAGAGGCAAGTTCCAAACCAGATTGTATGAGTCCAAATCCAGTCCTGCATCATCTTGCCTCCTGTGCCACTATAACATACATAGGAGTGTGTGTGTGTGTGTGTGTGTGTGTGTGTGTGTGTTGGGGGGGTGGGTATTGGAGAGGAGTTAGGGATCAGGAATAAAACACATTCCTTTTTGTTTTACTTACACTCCATTGGCTCCAAAAATAGCAATCCAGTTTCAATTTATTTGTGATTAGCTTATTATGATCCATGTTTGGAAGAAATAATGGATAGGAAATCTCTAATTCTATATTTTATTCCATTTCAGTAAGGAGGTGAATAGGTAACCCTTTTCCCAGAGGTCCTAGCTAGACCTTACCCTCCATTTGGTGCCCAATAGAACAAAGAAAGAACAGATCAATTACTGACAGAATAGTGCACTTCAGTTCTGGCCTTGGCCTTTCTAATGGGTAGTTTGTGGCCATTAAAGTCACTTTTTAAGATTCAACAACTGTTCAAAATATACTTGACTCTCTCCCACTTTTACTGATTATGAAGGAGAGATTGTTAATATAGGATGGGTTGAATACTAAGAAAAGTGGTTCTGAGTAACATTTTTTAAACCTATTTTTCCTTGCCTAATTAAATTGAATACTTGAAAGGTATTTCACATGTTGATTTATTTCTTTCCTTAAATTGAAAATTACAGATCCTGTTTCTTACTGGTTTAGAAAAGTTAGAGCTCTCTATTGGAGAAACCATGGCCTTCTGTCTCAAAAGGTTAATATCCAATCATGTAGCTAATTTTAGAGGTTGTAGAGATATCAACAACTAATAGGCATAAAAGAAATATTAATTGCATTTGGCAGGAATATAAACTTGGTCACTAACAGGACACCCTGAACATAACAGTATACAAACTTTTGCTGCCTTCTGGAGAACAGTAAGATGAATATGAAGCCAACCCAACTAACCATTAAATATTATGCTTCTTAGAGTTACTTTTAAAATGCTTTTTTAATCTCTAAGTGGTAAAAATATTTGCAATAAATCAGCTTCTCCTTAAATTAGGAATGTTGGATAAATTTGAACAAATTTACCATGAAAAAATGAGCTATAACTTTTTCAAAGCTAGGGCCTCATGGTGCAAAAAAGGGGAGGGGGGTTGGAGAGACCCTCTTCTGGCCCACTTGTCTACTGAAAGACTTATTGAACCCTACCACCAGCCAGGTCTCAGCACAGATGTGTCAGTCATTCTTTACCCTCTGACTAGGGATCTGTAAACAACACATGTTTAAGTATCATGTATTGCTTTTAACCTTTAAAGGGAGGGTGTGGTAAAATATGGTTTTTCCTGTGTAAGATGACAACATTTTTACAATTCTACAAGGTACTCAAGTGCAGGTCAGATGTACTAATTAAATTTAACAATTAAGCTAAAAGGAACTTTTGTTACAGTCTCTATAGACAGTTTATCCTGAAAAAAATATTACCCTTAGCAGTTTGTCATTAAGGGAAAAGCCTAACTACACACTGCTTCCTGAAATAGCCTTGTTATTAACCCTGATGGGTACCTCCAAACACTGCAGGGGCTATTTGGGAAGTGTCTGAGACTGACACATCCAGGTTTGCCATTTGACCAAAGAAATAAAGAAGAGTGCTGATATGTAAGTGTAGGTGCCCATTGGTGGACTTCCTTCCTTATTGCAAGCAAGTCAATGGAGACTGTTCATTTTTAACATAATAGCTTCACATGCATAATAATGCTGTTGAGAAAAAAAAAATAACAGCATACCTATCTCATAATGAATCATCTGTAATTAAGTCTATTTATAATAGCTTTGCTTTACTATGACCAAAAAAAGTGCTACCCCATAGAGGTTCCTAGCCATTTTCCTGTCACTTACATAACCAAATATAGTTAGTCACTCTGTAGAATTTTTTTCCCTTGGGTTTCTCAGATGAGAAAACTGTACAATTCATAGTTTTCCAGAACAATAATTGGTGGGTGAGATTTTCTAAATGTCATGTTAATAAAGGCAACTAAAAGAAGACATTCTGTAAGCCTATTAGGAACTATTACTAATCTGGAGCAATGATTAGGTAGGGCCCATTTCTGCCTTAAGAAGGTCTTAATGAGGAAAACATCTGGTAACTGAAACGGAGGGCTGGGAAATACTAGAAGCCCTTCCAGGAACTGGTTAGTGTTTTTGAGATGTGCAGCCCTTTAAAAAAATTTTTGCATATTTATCCCCTATATGTTTACTTTAATCTAAGTGAGGCAATAGAAGTTGGAAGATAAAGTCTAAGTCCTGACTGGGCCTGTTTGTTTTTCTTTGGACAGAGCATTTTGTTCCTCATCTCTTTATACCATGGTGGTTTTTTTTTCTAATCCCATATTTTATTTATCTCTCTAAATGTTATTCAGTCAACAACTAAACAAAAAGTAAATAAAAGTCCAAAGTCAGTGGGTCACACTGAGTATGGTCTGAAAGGATACAGATCTGAGGTTTTATGAGACACTCTTGTTTATTGTGTAGTCATATGAGACCCTCCTCTTAAAAAAAAGCCAGGGGAATGCACAAAAACCTCTAGTATCAGAAAAATTATAGGTGAAAAAATTGTAGTTTGTTCATAATAGTAGCCCTATTGCTATAACAAGAGAAGCAATATGATAGAACCCTGGGCTAGCGTTAGTCTGGAAACAGAATTCAAATCCCATCTTGGACACATTATAGCTTTCAAATTTGTGCTCTAACATAGAAGTAGTGGTCATTTCTATATGCCATTTAAAATTTATTTTACTTAAATAAAAATTGTTTACATGTAAAAAGAAAATTACATCTGACATCATTATTATTGTGAGTTATTTTGGTCAAAGTAAGAGATCTAATAGAGGAAGAAAGAACTAGGGACTATTTGTACCCATTATGTGCAGAGTGTTAGACACAGAGGGAGGCACAAAATTTAGGGAAGGCATGGTGGTCCCTTCTAGTGGGCAGGAGAAGACAAAAAGCACATGATAATGGCTAACTACTAATGTAGCTTTCACAGACTGCCTGTGTAACGTGTAAATTTAGTGGATAGCTACCAGAACCCACTGTTAATGTCACAAGTGGAAGTTTGTGAAGTTTAAGAAAGGTCCAGTTCATTGACATCTCCTATTCAGATAAGTCAATAGTGTAAACAAGAGTATCTTTATTTAACACTATAAACTTTCTCTCGGGTAAATATGCTACTGCTAATGTTTAACACCATGTTAATGTCTAGTATCAGCCCTTTAAAGGGCTGTTTAATATCCAACATATGTCAAAACAGGGGCAAACAGATGAGGTGCCACTTTTGATTTTAGAATTATCTTTTCTGATCAGTCTACTAAACTAAACATTATGCACTTCCAGACTGGGAGAAAGGATGTGATGGAAATTTTCTATATGTCTTTGTTTATATTGAATACTAGGCAGAGTATCAGGTCAGGCCAATGTACACATTAACCTGTTGAAAATTATATGTCAAGCATATAACAAATATATCTTTGTTACATATTCATAGTTGAGAGAACATATATGTAGTAATCTACATGTACGGACCCATGTGCTCAAAATTTAAAAGAAATAGGATAGGGCTTAGATTTCATTGGTATGGAGAATTTCCACATGGAGAAACTCCCTCTACCAATGCTTGTCAGCACCTTCTCTGTAATTTATAGTCTCAGAAGTTTGTTTAGAAGACTGGGTGACTTGCTTCATTGAAATGCACTGTGTGAATACAGTCATGTATCAGAAGCAGAGCTCAAACTTGGGTCTTTCTGGTTTCAAAGTCAGTTTCCTATTCACTACACCATGCCACCTTTCAAAAAGAAATGGAAAGGTAAGAGTAAGGAAGGGATAGTAAAAATAAGACTACTGAGAATCATGTACACTACTTTCATTTTCTCTTCCTTTTTGTTCAATTTCCATTTTGCTAGGAATATGTTGAGAAGTATGGAGACTTTTAAATGTGTTTGCTATAGATATATTCCTGAATATAGAAAAAAAATCTACTGAAATTAGAGTGTTAGAAAAATATTAGGATGCGTGGAAGGTATAGAGCATCGCACTGATAAAGATGGTGAAGTCCAAGATGTTTGCAATTCTAACAATTTCTATGGCCTACTGATTGCTGAAAACTATTTGTAAGAATGTATTGTGTTTAAATATACATGTAAATGTAAAGAAGTGTTACATTTAGCATAAATGGTCTAAAACATGAATGAATTCAATAATCCTTGTGTCAGAAGCTCTCTGATAACAGGAAGTGCCCAGGTACATTTTAGGGGATTTCTCAGTCCTCTAGCTCAGTTCCCATCCGGAAGCTCTGGGAAACTTAGTATATGACAATGCTGTCACTAATTCCCCCTTGCAAGCGCATAGTTCATGAAACTCAAGGAAGAAAAGGTGCACAGACAGGTTGAAGACATAATAGAACTTAACAACAGAGACTGTGGAAAATGAAAACACCTTCTAATGAGCAACTGTTTCTTCAAAGCCCTGTAAAAAGACTTAGTCAGATTCAGGCCCTCAGGAGGACTCATAGGAAGTATCACCACTTTCAGGTTTTTGTTTGTTTTGTTTTTTTAGCAGGCATTTCCTTTTGAAGTTCTGTGCGGTACCTGGCAGGTTGTGTTGGCCACACCTCTGATGTCCTTCTGGTTATTTTGCCTAGTAATTCCTCAAGCACCCTTCGGTCAAGATGATGGGGTACATGACAGGACCTTTCCCTCCATGACAGTACCACTCCATCACTGCTGAAACACCCCATAATTTTCTTATCTCTGCAGGTGATGTAGTTTTCCCTTTGTCCCAGCTCTTATGCAATGCGGGACAAGGAATCTCCAATCTCAAGTTTTTTCTTATGCTGTTGATTCTCACCAACCTCTGGCCTCATAGAAGTTTGCAACAAACATCATGCCTTGTTTATCTTTAAAATGGTCTCTATCACCAGCTCTAGGCTCAGAGAGGCTGATGACCTCTCTCCCTCAGGCAATTATGTGTCTATCAAGAGAAACAAACCCTCCCAACCAGTCTAAGAACTTGACAAAGCACCTCAACTTTCCCCTAGTTGTCTCAAGTATCCCAAGTCTCCTTAAGGACAATTAAGGAGAATTATTGATATTCCAGGTTTCTTTCTAATGGAGTAGAGAGGAAAAGAGGGGCAGTGGAAATGAACTCCTTGTGTATATGTGCACAAACTGTTCAAACAAAATATGAACCTAAAGGGGACCAGAAATGCACTTCTATTAATAAATTAAAACTTTATTTTTTAACTTTCATTAGAGAGAGAGAGATATGAAGGAAGCAACGAGAAAGAAAGAAGGAAGGAAGGAAAGAGAAAAAACCCAACCCCTGTAATTAATATGCATAGTCAAGCAAAACATTTTGGTCATGTCCACAAATGTATGCACATGACAACTTTCTCATCAGGTTACAATAATCAACCAAGAACACCCCTAAAATTGTTGCTTGAAAAACAACACAATGAAAGCCTGTGTTTCACACTCCTGATCTGTACCCAGAAAACACGAGTCATTAATCATACTACTGTTTTTATTTTAACTAGGTTGTTTCATTATTGCCTAATAACAACCAGAACTGAGGTGTGGTCAATTACAGACAAAAACTTAGGCTTGTTGTTTTTTTTTTTTTTAAGACAATGATTCAGTTAAAGGAAACAATAACTTTTGTATTATAAAGAAGGCTAGGCACTAAAGAACTTGAAAGACTTAGCTCACCTGTTGACTTAAATAGAGCATTATTAATATGCCTATCTCAGGCATATTATTCTCTCTCAGATTAAAAACCTGGATTCTATGCGCCACAGTTGAAGCAAGTAATGTGACCACCCATTGGTGGAAGGTGATTCCCACTGATCACAATGGAAGGATTTACATCATCTCTGGCATTTGCATCCATTTTTTTTTTATTTCATGTGTCCCAAGGATCAAGGCCTACATGTGTAGACATGCATTTAGACATATCTACCAGCATAGACATCTGCTTTGGAAGATTACCTGATGAAGATCCAGGTGATATCCATTGGAGAGGACCAAGAGCTTTTGCATTGACACTGGCCTATAGGTGACCTTTTCTAATCCCAATCATTACTAATTGTTAATGTATATGACATAACTTTTGGGAGATCTAGAGGAACAAAGTGGGGGAATTTCAGTTGCTGAAACCATCACTTGGGAATGTACCTCCATATTCCCCAGTTATCTTACCCAACACTCTCTCACCTAAAAGAAGCTGAAAACTATGGAGGAGAATTCTGAATTCTGGCTATCATGAAATTCTTGAAAAAGCTCAGGCACTTTCTCCTCCCTTCTTCCTCCTCTCCAATATTCTTATTCAGGTAGTAACACAGTTAAAAGTGGAGTCAAAGATAGACTTGAAGGGAAAAATAAGCAAACCAATGGATACAAGTATTTTGGGGATTTGAACAACATCCTTGCCCCCAAATGAGAAGAGACAGTCCATCTGCCTTGGTGATGAGAGGAATGGATTTAGACTGAGATAGTCCTGGGAGTAATATTACTCCTTATTACCCTGGAGATGATTTACATTAATACTATTGCTTCTTCACTAAGGACAGCTTATTTCCCAGCTCTCTATTCTTATGATTTAACCTTCTTCATCACATTTTCCAATCTCACAATCCACAAATTGTGACCATAATCTTACAACATTTGCAGGCATGATAAAAATGTTTAAGGCATGTGAAGCCCTTTGTTTGGGATTTTGATCCATATTTATATTCAATGGTGCATACTAGGGGACAGGAAGAAGGTATATATAGAAGTGAAGGTGATTGTGGGAATAGGGAAGAAAAATATTACTTGATGCAATCCTAATTATAACAGGCCCTGCTCTACCCAACTTCCCCACCCAATCTCCTGTACACAAACTCCCAATTCCATTTTTAAAATTCCATTTTTAAAAAGCACATTATATTGATGCTTTTTGTCTTTATGTCATATTAATTTTCCACCCATTTATCTACCAATTCTATTTTGAAGGGAAATTCATCCCAGCACTCTCCAAAAAATTAAATTCAAAGTCCCACAGTGTCAGTTTTTTTTCCAGCATAATTTGCCCCATACTGAATGGCTCCAAGGCTTGTGTATTAAACAGAGAGTTACAAATTGAAAAACTTGGGAAGCAAGTCCAAACCTTGTATACATAGCATTCTCTCATGAATAGTTTAAGACATAAATCAGGAGACTTTTTTTCTGACCCAAACTCCAAGTTACATTTCAGAAATTTGCCCTGTTTTTTTTTTTTAAGGGAATTGTGCCAATATTTGAGGAACTGGCTGGAAGCCTTGGGAAAGTCCCAACATGGATCATCCGTCTCAACAACTAGTCACCTCAGAAATGATACATGAATTTTTATCTGGGTTTGGTAATGAAGTTGTTGATGCTGTTTAACAACTTGGTTTTTTGTTTTGTTTTGTTCTCTTTAGTCAGTCTCTTTTTGCCTAAGAGTTTTGCTATGGGAATTTGAAGTTCTTTTATTGTTTTATAGCAGCAACAAATGATGATCCCTTTAAATTTTTGCTGATATTTTGCTTTTAAGCCCAAGTAGATGCTTTCATTAAGAATGGTATCTGTGGGAGTAGAGAAAATGCAATGTTCACTGCAATTCTTCACTATGTCCCTGGAGCTCCATTTCCCCAACTAAGAGCTCTTTTCCATGGGGCTTCTTGATGCAGATTTTAACAAGAATGTCAGATAATTGTAATCACTTGAGAGCAAGACAAGCAGGGGCTGTGTAAAAGGAAGCATTTGCTCAGTGGCTCTCTCTGTTGGTAAAACTTTTCTGATGAAGCCAAAGTCTTTACAGGCTTCTAGGGGAGAGAGAAGAGTTTCCGACCACTTTCTTGTTGGGACAATTTTCTTCCTTCATGAAGGATCTATTTTTGTTTATTTGATTTATTTTTTCCTCCCAAGGCTGTGTGAACAAGGAATATATTAATACTGAAATAATAAGGTTGTCTTCGAAGTATACTTTGTCATATCTGAAGCTTAAAGTACAACAGTCACATGAAGAAGTTCAAATAGTCTTTAGACTTTCCCTCAGCCCTTACTCTATTTCTTTTATCCTCTCCCTGTCATCCCCCTGCCATTTCAAAGCATAGTCATAAGAGCATCCACATTCTGAATGCCTTGCTTCTTTTTTTTCCCCACAATTAATACACTAGCCCATTTTTTCACATCAAGTTACAGCCTCCCAGAATGTATTACCATTACTTTGGAGAAATGAAACACTTTTTAATGTGTCCCACAGTTTTCCAAGAGGATGTTGAGAGAGTCACATAGCTAAGGAACACCCCTCCAGGTTTGTCAGCCTTCTGGGTTTGAGGATAAATTGTAAACAATCCATAGAGAATGGCCCTCTAAGATACTATAGAAGAATAGGAAATTTTACATTTCTCTACAAAGTAGAAAGTGGAGACAGTGTTTAAGGGGCCATTTTGTTTTACCCTGAAAGAGAAACTCATAGAATTAGAAAAGCTTGAAGAGACCAGCTAGGTGGCATAGTAGATAGAGTACTGGGCTTGGGGTCAGGAGAAATTGAATGCAAATTCTGCTTAAGACATTACTAGCAGTGTGATCCTGAGCAAATCACTTATATGCTGTCTTCCTCAATTTCCTTAACTGTAAAATAGGGATAATGATAGAACCTACCTCCCCATGTTGTTGTGAATATCAGATAAGATAATATTTAAAATGCTTTTAGCATAGTGCCTAGCATATAGTAGGTACTTAGTGCTTGTTTCATTCCTTCCATATAATCCAATTCTCTTACTTTATAGATCAGGAAACGGGTTCACAGAGATTAGGTTACTTGCCCAATATTACATGAACAGTAAGTGGAAGAGCTGGTATTGAACCCAGGTCTTTTGACTCCAAACCTGGCACTATTCCAACTGTCCTACCTGGTCTTTCTTCCAGTCTGGAAGAACCAACTTGATCCTATCCCTAAAGTCGGTCATTTTTACTGGCTGAACAGAATTTTGTAATTTAGGAATATGAGTTTTTCTAAAACAGAATCTCATTAGAACTTGAGAGTAGCAATCCATCTGTGGTAAAGGCAAGCATATCTGATAAAGCAATACTCTGAAATACAGAAGTCTTATTCAGATAAGAAGTTGAGAGATGATCTCTTTTTTTTTTCTTCTCCTTGCTGCTCTATTGCTCCTGATCTAGTTGGGAAGGATGGAATTGCAATTGTCGATTTTGATTCCCTGGAGTACTGCTGAGTGCCCTAAAAGAGGTAATTTTCCAAATTACTAATTCAGGCTCCTCAAGTTCAATATGCCTTCCCCAAATTGAGCCTCTCACTTCCTTTTAGCTTGTATTCTGAAACTCTCAGTGTTCAAGAAAGGGAAGAGGACAAACATTTCCACAATATCAGATTCAGTTTTAAATGGCAGGCTCTGAGTTACTTTCCAAGGTCACCAGAGACATCCTAATGGACTTAGGCTCCCTGGCTATATTATCATTGAGAACTAGCCTTCTGGGGAAATGAAATGGAATCTAAATAAAGCTGGGCTCAGTGGCCTTCACTTTAGATTTGAACTGATTTCAGCTTGGGCTGGAGGCTGAGTGAGATGAAGGATGCTATAACTGGGTCCACATTTCTGGGTTTACAGGGAACAAACCTATAATTCCGGAGCATAGAATACAAAGTACATATCCCTCAGACACCTCAGATTATAGAAAGGATGAAGAGAAAAGGGGTGTTGAAAAGGAAAGGAAAGGTCTTTGGGGATAGGAAAACGTAAGCTGATCCAAAAAAAGAATCATCCAGTTACTCTGTCAGACCAGCTGGCTGGAAAACAGCTGTGGGGTTTCCAGAGAGAAGCCCTGGACCATATCAACATAAAAAATAAAAAAAAAATTAGCTCCAAGAGAAATGTTTCTGAATCAAAGATGGGAGGCAACAATCACCCTTGAGGAAGTATTTTAAACAAGCACTCAATGACAGCTGCCTGGACTACTTTCACAACTCAAGCTTTAGGTATGGTGCAAAATGGGGTGAGAGCCTACTGGGTATCTTTTGGCTTGCAAACCACCTGCCTCCCATTAGCTCACAACAAACATACTTCCAGAAAGGCTAAGGATTGCTGACTTATTACATCAGTGTGGCTCAAACACATGTGGATGCATGTGCATGTGGTGTGTGTGTGTGTGTATATGTGAAAGGTTGGAGGGGGGGTAAGCAGTTGATATAACTGGGAAGGTACCGATGGCCAATCAGGACAGGAATAGAACAGTGGCTGCCTTGAGCCTTCTTCATCAGCCACAGAGGTAGGGAACCTGCCACATGTGGCCTTGAGGCTGCAGTCTCCGCCACTTCCCCACCCCCTCTCCCCTCCCCCGCCCCCCAGCCTAGAACAATCGGGAAAGCTAAGACAACTTCCCAATGTACTGGAAAGCAGAAAATGAGCATGCCCTGCTAACTTCTTTGTTTACTTTTATGAGTGACCCTGAGCCAGATAACTAAGCCCTCTCCATTTGTTTGACCTACCCCCTCAGTAACTAGTCTTAAAATATTGGTCATTTCAAAAGATAACCTAATGATAACAAATTATGCAGAGACATTAGAATCATCTGTATCACTAGATTGCTGCAATGCATTCATTCTGCTTGTGTGAACTCCAATGGATCTGTTTATAGCATCACTGTGACCGCTTTCTTCAAAGGCGTGGGTCACAATCCATCCAATCCTCACCAGTGTATTCTTGTCCATCTCCTCCCAGATAGTCTCCACAGAGAGTCCACACAGCATTTAATGAATTTTCCTTTGGATCCTTTCATATCATATAGATTCAACGAAGTAATGGGGCTTTCCATCTAGCATCTCTTGCTCTCACTAGATAATGGGCACACCTCTTTTTTCCCAGTCATACCTCTCATTGAAGAATACATTTTGTTTAGCTTTTTGTATGTAATTCATTGTTCAGAGTGTATGCTGCAGCCTACCTATTCCCTATTATGTCTCTCTTCATTGCTGCTTGGGAAACATGCTATTTTGATTCTATGGAGATTGTGGTAGTCTATCATTTATATCTATTTAGCATTACTGGAAGAATACTGGTGTTGAAAAAGGTCAGATTTTGTTTCAAGGAAAACCTTGGGAGTAGGGGTGGTGGATATTGAAAATAATGATCAATTTCCCAAATGCAATTTCTCTTCCTGTGGTTCAATTCTTGATCAGGTATCCCTGTAGAAGATATGTGTCTATGCAGCTGCAGAAACATATGGAAATACACATGCATGTATCCTATTTTGATTCTGTTTTATTTGTTCTCAGAGAATGAAGTATATGGACTGTCACAGTCATTCAATTTTTTGAAGTGTCTTTAGTATATGGTAAATAGAAAGCATTCCCTGAATCGGGCAGGAATTAATAAGAAAAGATCAACTGGGAGAAAATAAGGAAACCATGGATGGATTCAAAGGCAAGTACATGAATGAATCACTTACTGATATGCTCTGAGTGATTCTTATTGCATCCATCTGAGAATAAGGTAGGGAGCATATGTGAGTTGCCCCTTTGAAGAAAGGGCGAAACTGATTTGAGGGTAGAATTAGGGTCATATGCAGCTGGAAAATCAATTTTACTAAAAGATATGATGGTTCCAAATTACCAACACATATCAACACAGCCATGTGAATGTTGGAAATCTTCATTGAACTACTGTCAACTGTCAGCTGACAGCTTTACAGCATCTCTCCTATATGTCCCCTTCTCCTCCCTTACATAACACCTTATTGCAGGTACTTTCCACCTCTTGACTGAACTTTTATAGTCTTCTTACACTACTCTCCTCTAAATACTTATGATCTGACTACACTGGTCTATTTGCTATACCATACCATATACATGACACTCTATTTCCGACTGTAGCTTTTATGGAGCTGTCTGTTATGCCTAGAAAACTTTTCCTTTCCATATCTGCCTCTTAAAAGTGCTGGGTTCCTTCAAGACTCCAGTCAAATATCACCTTCTTTCCCTATTCCTCCAGGTGCAAATGCCTTCCTCTTTCTGATTACCTTCTCTGTCTCTCTCTGTCTCTCTCTCTGTCTCTTTCTCTCTCTCTGTCTCTCTCTCTCTCTCTCTGTCTCTCTCTCTCTCTGTCTCTCTCTCTGTCTCTCTCTGTCTCTCTCTGTCTCTGTCTCTGTCTCTCTCTCTCTGTCTCTCTCTGTCTCTCTCTGTCTCTCTGTCTCTCTGTCTCTCTCTGTCTCTCTGTCTCTCTGTCTCTCTGTCTCTCTCTCTCTCTCTCTCTCTCTCTCTCTCTCTCTCTCTCTGTCTCTGTCTCTCTCTCTCTCTCAACAGAAAGATAGATGTCTTATATGTTGTCTTCTCATTAGAATATAAGTTCCTTGAGGGCAGGGACTATTTTTGCCTTTCTTTGCATCCTTTAGTGCTTAGCACAGTGCTTGGGGTACAGTATGTACTTCATAAATGCTTGTTGATGGACTGACTGGCATGGTATGGTTTAACCTCAACAAATCTTGCAGATGTGCCAACTCTGCTGCCACCTGATTCTTCTTGTGATTCTTCACAAGTAACTTGTATAGTGAGAGCTGCCACCTTCCCTCTGAATCGTAAGACTAGAAATCCTACACTAGGAACAATTATCACTGATCACCAATTCTACTCATTCTTCTTCCCTTTTGCAGATCTTAGTTAGAAGCATCCCTAAGTCATTTTCATAATCTAGCCCAGTGACCCTAGAGGAAGAGAGGAGATGAAAAGACAAACAGTAAGAGAGCAGAATTTCTTCTCCAAACTCCCAAAGACTGCTGATGTAAAGAAGAGATTATACATGTATTGGGAGAGGGAAAACACAATGGCTATGTATTTGCCATAAGCCAACCCAGTACGGAAAATAGAAATCCATTTGAGGAGTCCAAAAATCATGAAAGTATTCCCAAAAACAACTGAAGAGATTCTTTGTGTAGAAGTTGGGACTATCAAATCTAGGTATTTAAATGTCTTAAATAGACGAGGGCAGCAGTTCTTGACTTGATGTCCATAGACTCCAAAGGAGTCTGTGGCTAGATTTCAGGGTGTTTTGTGAACTAGGATGGGGAAAAAAATTACATCTTTATTTTAATTTAATTAGTTTTCTTTGTGTTTTATTCATTTAAAAACATTATTCTAATTACTGGGAATGACTAAGTTATTCTGAGTATTATAAATGTTTAAATGCATACAAAAGACCTACAAAGGAATGTGCCACTCACCTCAAGAGAAAGAACTGATAAATAGAAGTATCCATAGCATGATTTTACACACATATATACATGTGTGTATATGTGTATATATGTGTGTGTATATGTATGTATATACATATAATAAATATATACACACATATACATCAAATGGTGGCCTTCTTTACTGTGGGATGAGGAGGAAGAGAGAGTTCCAAAATTAAAATGTAACCAAAAATAAATTAAATTGAGTTTTTAAAAAATATTATTCTGAGAAGGAATCCATAGGCTTTACCAGACTGCCAAAGGATCCGTGTCACAAAAATGCTTGAGAATTCATGGAATAAAAATACTCAGAGTGCCCTGAAGACATGAAAGAGTTATAGTATAGTTATCTGGGACTTCATGGTCAACTTCTGAAGAACCAGTACCTGAAGAGTAGGTAACTAGCACCATCTACAAGAGAAGAGCCACAATGCAGTTCTGAAGACTGTAGTGCCAACCTAATATTCACAGCACCCATGGTCACTGTAAATATACCTGCATGATGCTCAATCACAAAATAAAGAGACTGTCCATATAGAAGACAGAAGCAAAATATTTATTCAGACACCAGAAAACCAAATCCCCAAACCAGTAAACCGATTCCATCACAGTAGCAAAGAAGTTAATAAGCCACATCAGCACAGAGAGCCAGAGCATCCTTTAGCCTTCCCACAAACCAACACAAGACCAATATTTACTCACAAGCCTATCTGTCTCCCTTGGAAGCATCCTCTCCTCCCAACCATCCAGCTGCTCTGACTCCCAGCTTCCTGGGGGCTCTGTTCCACCCTTCAGCAAACTCCTCCTACCACAGGCTCCATGCAATTACATTCAGCCTATTAGGGGGCAGAGCTTATTTTCAAGGCAGGGAAGGTCTTAAAATTCCCTTAGGCTTATTAAGGGGCAGGGAACATCTTCAAATTCTCATTACCATTACAAAGGCAGAGAGAGAAATACCAGTAAGTATCTGCCAAGAGTGAAGGACAGTGACCTTCAGGGGTGAGGAGGGTGAGGAGGACACGTGGCACACTGGAAAGAAAACAGCAAAAGCACAGCAGTGGATTATTTGTGGGGAATGGCAAGAAGAGGAGAGTTGTTGGCCAACACATGGCTTAGCATGTGACACAACTTAGAGGCTCAAACTCTTCTTGCTGAGTCCCCTGCAGAACAATATTGTCGTAGACATGTTGTCAATCTCTGCAGGAGGGCGGTCGACTGAAAGTGTGTTGTGTGGTGGCAAAGGAGCTTAGTGGGGCAGCCAGAAAGTCGAGTTCTTATTGTGACTTTTACTGTGCAAAGAAAATTCTTGGGTTTTGAAATCTTTTGAACCCGAGTTTTTACAAAGGGACCTGTTGGTCAATGTTGGCAAGTGTCAGATATTGTGTTCCTCATGTTCTTACTCTACAGGGATAAATCAGAGGAATCATTTCCCAAAAATTAATTGAGGGCTTTGTGTTATGAGGAAGTCTCTAGCACAGAGATAGTTCATTGGATCATGTATTTTGAGTTGGAAGGAATCTTAGAGGTGATCTAGTTCACTCTCTTCATTTTTCAGATGAAGAAGCAATTAAAAAACAGTTATTAAGTACCTATTATGTACCAGTTACTGTGCTAAGCACTGGGGATATAAAAAAAGTGAAGAGACAGGCCCTGCCCTCAAGAAACTTACAGTCTAAGGACAGTAGTGAATACAGCGTGGGCCTTGGAGTCAGGAGGACCTGAGTTCAATTTTGACCTCAGATACTTAACACAAAACTAGCCACGTGACCTTGGGCAAGTCACTTAACCCCAATTGCCCTGCCCTTCCCCCTCCAAAAAAAAAAAGCAAAAAAAAAGGAGTACTATCTATAACCCAGGTAGGAAGTGACTGCAGTATGAGGCATGAGTAAGAAAAGCTGGAGGCAGAGTCAATAGAAGGGTGGATCCTGAGAACTTTCTGTAAATAATGAATTGAGATTTATAGTAAGGAAGGTTCTCAATGAATGGATCCTATATTTTTATCCTTGACAAAAAAAAAAAAAAAAACCAACCAAGCGTCAAGTCTTACTTGGGCAACACATCAGCAAATATAAATACTCATACACATATAGAACATTAACAATATTATGTATGTGGACACACATACACACACCCATGTGTATGTGTGTATAAAATTTATGCAAAGTCAAAAACTTAGTGGAAAAGAAACTAATGTAAGGATGATCATAAATTGATCCAAAAAAACTTGGCCAAAAATGAAGTGCCCATGTTTGGCCCACTGGGCATTCACCTTGTAGTTTTTTTATTCATACGGAAATAGAGATAACTTTTAATTCATTTAAATGAGTGGTAAGGTAAAGCCTCTCTCACTTTCAGAATATCATAAAAGAGGGGAGGCCAGGTGGTGCAGTAAGAGTGCTGGCCCCAGAATAGGGAGACCCGGGATGGGTTCCAGGCTCAGATACTTAGCACCCACACAAAATAACTGGCCGTGTAACCTTGAGCAAGTAACTTAACCCCAATTGCTTTAAAAAAAAAAAAAAGAAGAATGTCATGAAAGGGAAATAGGAAATTAAAAGATGGGAAGAGAGCCATTAACTAACTTCTAGAAGATCTAAACCATCAAACTGGGAATGCCAGGGAAGCAGTTGACAAGGTGTTATCACATTATTATCCCCAAGATTACAAGGGTAGAAGTAAATTACAGGAAAAAAATAAGTTACAGAACCTCTTAATATTGGTATCAAGTGAAAAAGATATCCCTGTTATTGATGAAAACTTCTGGTTACTTCCCCTAAACTAGTATGATGGAAGGAATTGTCTGTTTCTGTTTAAATTGCTCTCCAGAGTGTCTGAAACCAACTTCCTAATGTATAAATGTAATATTTGCAAGAAATAGAGGCAGAGAATTGTCCACGAAACTACAACAGCAGCCCCAGGAAGGGTAAAGGAAAGAGCACACTTTTAACATAAAGAATTCTCCCCACTCCTACCAAGACAAAAACTAAACACCTAAATAAAATAAAACTTTAAAACAGATGTAGAAGTGACACAGCCAGAACAATGAGATATGAGTAAAATAAGTATGACTCAAACGCTTCTTTCATGGGTGTTACTTCAATTCCACCCAAGGGCCCTGGGGGGCCTTATCTCACCCACCCACAAGTACATCAAATATTGCTTTCCAGAGAAGGGAGAGGGGAAGCCCTAATATTATTACTGTCACTCTTATTGGGGATACTATTATTCAGCTCTTAAGCCTGTACCTACATACTATGCTCAGAAATCCAATTCCCCTGAAGTCACTAACTTTACATCACATTGAGAGTAGGAGTAGCAGTTACTCTTCATTCTTTCTCTCTACCCCAACACCCCTCCTTCCCCTCCCCAACTCTCTCCAATAACCTGACACCACAGGAATCAGCCAGATAACTCTGTGGAGGTTGTCTAATCCTGTATGATCCCTTTTCCTACACATATAGTCATGCAGTCAGATGTGATGAAAGCTGAGGGATGACTAATGCCCCTATACTAAATAAGGTAAATCTCTCTCTCTCCTGCTGTCCAATGCCAAACGAGTCATCTGTATCATTGCCTGCACTTCTTTACCCAGCACCAGTTCATTCACTCCCCATGCCCTTGCAATATGCCCTTAATGCTCTGCTGAAACAGTTCTCTGTAAGGTTCACCAATGACTTCTTTATGACCAAAATCTGATAGTCATTTTTCTATCCTCATCCTCATCTTTTGAGACTTACTGCTATATCCTCCATTATACCCCGGCATCTATGATGTCATCCTATTTATCTACTTGTTTCTCTGATGTCTCCTTCTAGGTCTTCTTTGCTGACTCCTGAACTTCCTTCTACACTATAAATGTGGGCGTCCCCTGAAGTCACTCACATTTTTTTTCTCTGCTCCTATAGCTTCATTTAACACCTGTATACAGACACCTCCCAAATCTATAGCTCCAGCCCAATCTCTACCCAGAGTTCTAGTCTTCTTTTTCAACTGCTTATTGGTTATCTCCACCTAGATATACAACTCAAACTCAGCCTGTTCAAAACTTTTCTCATCTTCCTTATCCCAAAATATGTCCTTCCTCCCAATTTCCCTATTTCTGTTGATGACACCACCACCCTCCCAGTCACTGAGGCTGGAGAGGAGAGAAGAAGAGAAGGGAAGAGAAGAGAAGAGAAGAGAAGAGAAGAGAAGAGAAGAGAAGAGAAGAGAAGAGAAGAGAAGAGAAGAGAAGAG
>NW_027186296.1:50168657-50232026 GCF_028583685.1 Petaurus breviceps papuanus | reverse complement strand
AGGAGAGGAGAGGAGAGGAGAGGAGAGGAGAGGAGAGGAGAGAAAAAGTGGTGATTGGACCAGATGCTTTCCAAGGTCCCTTCTAGATCAACATGATGATAAGACCATGGAACTTAGAATTAGAAGATCTGTATTTGGATTCTGGGTTTGACATTTCCTAGCTATGTGACTAAGGATAAGTTATATAATTCCTCTGAACCTCAGTTCTCTCATTTATCAAATGGGGACAATAGTACATGCCCTGCCCTCCCTCTCTCCTAAGAGTTGTTACTAAGCACTTGCATAATAAATCTTAAAGCATTATATTCATGTGAGCCATTGGTAGTATTCTATGAATAGCCACTTGCCAGCTTCCCCCACTTCCAATCCTTTCCCCACTATACAATTCAATGTGTCATAAATGAGCTCCCTCCAGGGGAATAAGAGAGTAATACATCTATGGAATAAAAATGGTAGCATAGCCAGCTGTGTAAACAGAACAATGTCCTTTGCCAAGTATGGCATAGACACATGTGAAGTCAATTCCAGTCACTTGGTTTAACTTTAATGTTACTTCCCTCTACTCTAATCCCTTGGACTGAAAGTGTCTCCTGTCACTCTAAACTACTTTTTCCTAGCCAAGTGGGCATAAAATAATGCCTTCTTGAATATTACTTCTAAAGACATCAAGACTTGTCTCAGATGTACCAAATGAACTTCCAATGGCATATGTTAAAGGAAAGCACTCAAAATAGTGCACCTTCCCTCCAAGTCACCCAAAAGAGAATCTCTTCACATTTGACCCAGTCCTTTCTCATATTATTTTATGAGTTCTAATAGTTAAACTCTGTGTTAGAAGTGCTCAAAGAAATTTCCAGCTAACCCATGAGAGGTATATGCAAATCTTACCCAGGTTGTATTAGCTTGGTAAATTGTTTGAGAAATGAGTCAGATTGCCTGCATTTCCAGTAGCCAAGTAGGGAGAGTTCATCTTTGGCCAGAGTTGTTTGACTTTGGTATGAATTCTCTTCTGCTATAGTCTATGCTTTTGCTTTATAGTACTGAATGCTGCTTTCAAAAAGGGTAAAGCAAGAGTTTTTAGCTATTTTTGTTTCATGAACCCCTTTGATAATCTAGTGAAACCTATGGAACCCTTTTCAGAATGTTTTGAAATAAATAAAATCCAAAAGGTTACAAAAAGAAACCAAACTGTTTGAAATATAGTTATCAAAATATTAAAACATAAATTCATACATCCCCTAAAATCTTCCTGCAGACCCATCAAGCATCCATGGAGCCCTATTAAAGAACTCTTGGTGTAAAGATAGAAAGATAAGTAAAGCAGCCCTTTTAATTAGCAAGCTCAGGTTTTTAGGATCATAGACTTGGAAGTGGATGAGATGAGAATATCCAGTTCAACCTTCTCATTTTACAGATGAAGAAACGGAGCCAGAGAGGTCTCCACTATCCTAAAAAAGACAAGCCCTCCTTTGATATTTATACTATTGTCCTATCTCTCTCCTTCTCCCACCTCATTCATTCTTTAACTTCTTACATTTAGCTCCCATCCCCAAAATTCCACTGAAATGTTTCTCTTCGAGGGAGAGTAGCATCAAAGAAAGCTAGAGATATCACCGGAAAAGGAGGTTTGAAGAAGTTCATATTGCCATTCCAACATTCTACCTAATAAGCATACATAGTTTCCCTGGAGACTTGGCTGATCATTGCTTTGTTCAGAGTTCCTTAGTCTTTCAGAGTTGTTTTTCTTTAAGTGTTGACATTGTTGTATATTCTCCTGGTTCTGTTCATTTCATTCTGTATCAGTTCATACAAGCCAGTATTCTCTGAAATCATTTCATCATTTTTTACAGTCTAAAAAAATCCCATTCCACTCATTCGTAGAAAACCACAATTTATTCAGCCATTCCCCAAGTGATGCATACACCTTGGTTTCCAGTTTCTTTTTCTTTTAATCCTTCCCCTCCCCCAAATCAGGAAGTTTGTTTTGCTTGTGACTATTCCCTGCCTAACAAACATTCTAAATGGAACTTTGAAGCTATGAATTCTACATACTCTTCAACCCAGGGACTCTGGCCTCCTTGCTGTTCCTCACACACAAAACTCTATCTCCAGACTCGGCATTTGCACTGGCTGTCCCTCATACTTGGAATGCTTGCCCTCCTTCCCTTCACCTCTTGGCTTGCCTGGCTTCCTTCAAGTCTCAGCTAAAACCTCAGCTAAAACTTTTACAAGCAATTTTTCCTCTTCCCCCTTAATAAAACCTTCCTTTATGTGATTATCTCAGATTTATCTTCTATATAATCTTGTTTGTAGATACTGTCTCCCGTTAGATGGCAAACTCCTTTAGCACAGAAATTTTGGCCTTTTTTCCCTGTCTTGAGTGCTTAGCACAGTCCCTACTACATAGTGCCTAGCTCTTAAATTCTTGTTGACTTTGCTTGACTCCCTCATGTATTCAATCTCATTTTTCTGAGAACTACTTTCATTATTTCTGCAAACCTCAGGTCTCCTCAATCCTTTAGAGTATCCTTCATTTGATTCTTCTTTCCCCTCAGGCTGTGATTCTATCTCTCTCCTTTTTAAAAGAATAGTCTATATTCACTTCCTCCATCACCCACTTACCCAACAACCTTTGAAACCTAACTTTCATCCCTCTCCTCTACTGAAGCCTCTGTCTCTGAGAACACAATACCCCTCCAAATGCCAGCTCCCAAGGCTCTTCCTCCATCCTCCTCCATTTTTATATCTCTGAAGCATTTATTACTGTTGATAACATCCTTCTTTACACTCATTACTCCATTGCACTCTTGGTCATATTACACTCCCTTGATTGTTCTTCTACCTCTCTAACTTCTCCTTTTCTATCTCTTTCACTAGTCCCTCTCTCTTCCCTAACTCCTTTCATCCTAAATGTAGGCATCATCTGTATTCAAGGCTCTCACCTTGAACCTCTTCTATTCTCTATGCCTTCTTTCCTGGTGATCTCATCTACTTCCATGGTTTCAAATATCATCTATGTGAAGATGAATTCCAAATAACTTCGCGCATTATCTCACTTGATTCTCACAGCAACCCTCTGAGGTAGGTACTATTGGTATCCCCATTTTATAGATCAGGAAACTGAGACTGAGAGGAGCTAAGTGACTCAACTAAAATCATATAGTTAATAAGTGTCTGGGTCAGAATTTAAACTCTGGTCTTTCTGACTCCAAATTCAACCCTGTCCCACCTAGCAGTCTATACTTATATAGTCCAACTCCTCTCTCAAGTTCTAGGCTCAGGATTACAACTGCCACCAGGACATCTTTACCTGTTCAATAACATTAGCTGTCCATTGCTTATGAAATGAATGCAAATTCCACCTGGCCTTCAAGGTACTACATGATTTAGCCCTAAACTTATTTTACATTACTCTCTTTAATATACTTTACTATTATTGTAGGAAAGGCCTAAATCAAACCAATCTACTGGTAGTTTAAAATTAAGACTGGAATGAAAGGAGACATTTGTAGTCCATCTAAAAATCTACAAAAATTAGATTTACTTAGCCACAGAAGGGGAAGGATAGTCCACAAATATATTCATCCAGTCCACTATCTTGATTTAGCTTAGCCCGGCAACTCTGACTAAGATGTCCATGGTGGTCCCTCATCAAGCATCAGGGGAAAAGGAGCTTCTCATGGATTTTTGGACTCAGGTGATCAGAAATAACCCAAGCCTTTAGTCCTCTGAGAAAATTAAGTCTCAAGGAAAGCTTAAATGCCTCTTAACCTACCTGACATGGCAGGCAGCAGGGGAAACTTTGGCAGAGATACCTCCTATCACATATAGCAACCAGTCAAACTGTACTATTCACTGTTTTTTCAGATAGATCCCTCACTTTTCCACTGTTGTACCTTTTCTCTGTCTTCCCAGTCATTTTGAGTGTCATCTTCCTTTATCTTCATCTGTGGAAATCTTACACTACTTCAAGATCCAGGTTTGAAGTCTTACTTTTACAAAATTCTCCCTGATAACCTCAGCTGAAAATCTCTCCTTCCATCATACACTCACGTGCACTTATTTGTTCTTCTGTGTTATGCTTCCTACCGCTCTTATATTGTAAGCTCCTTGAGGATAGGAACTGTTTTTATTTATCTTTGGAACTTCCTCAACACCTAGCATGATGTTTTGCACATAAGTAGGCTCTTATTAAATGTCATTTTCTTTATTTTTGTTTGTCCAAAGTTCAACAGTAAGATTTCATTCTACTTTCTGAGGACTGACATCCTAGCACTACATTCTTTTACTCATTTCTTACACATCACAAATCTAAAGACAGTGTGGTCAGCAATAAAAAATGTCATCCTGAAACAAGAAGGGATCAAGTGGGAGCTTTCCAGGAATTACTGCAATTTAAGATTGGATTGAGCAGCCAAAGGCGTGTCTCAAGGCTCCAGAGCTGATGGTCATTTCTAGAGTCTGCATTCCTTTCCATCTCTGCCAGATGTGTCATTGGCATTAAGCTTTCCCAAGGGATATACCCTTTTTTTTGCACCAATGGCTCAATCAGTAGGGCATACAAAGTTAGTCTGGCTAAATAAAAATGAGCCTTTGCTTAGGAAATCTCTAAACAGTATACAAAATCCATTACTTCAATACAATAGGCTGCCTTGAGTGTTAATATCAAATTAAATCAAGAAATGTTTACTGAGCTCTTATTACCTGCAAGACACAATAAAAGGTTTGTGGGGGGACCCAAGACAACAACAACAAAACCTGTTAAGATATAATCTCTGACCACTTATCAATCTAGTTAGAGAGAAGAGACAAATACCATGAAAACTGAACCCTTTAATACCTCACTCCTTTAATCCTATGGATGTGGATTCTCCTTCCAATGGTGCAGATCTTAATCCATTTAAACATTCTCATTCTATTGAGCTCTTTCCTGTGTTCTTTCCTTAAATCTATGGGGAGAATCTAGAGGTAATCCATCCAACATGATACCTTCAGATCTCTTGAAACTTCATGAGTACACATGGTCTCTTAATTATCCTTCATTCTTGCTTCTTGATTGGACCCACCACCTTTTAGGATATAAATCTTCCCTGACCATATCCTTCATGCCTGTGCAGTTCTTTGATGGTCATATGTGGTAGCCTGCTCATGTCCACCATGACTCTTTCTATTGTCCTTTTGGTGACCCTCAGCTTGAATTTTTCAGAAATTGTAGCATTCATGATTCAGAGTCATATAGTATAACCAGAAATATATTGCCATTAAAAAGAGGAGACATTGTTTCAAAGGGAATATTGGGAGTTATTAATAGCACTAATCATTTTCCCAAATTCAATTCAAACTACTCTCCTCCTTTTATCCAATTGTTCACTCAGTACATCTTCACTGTCCATTTAAAATTTCCCTGATTTTATCAAGTATACAACTAATATTGCAGTAATCAAGGTTTACAAACTGAATTATCCTCAATTTTTCCTTCTCTCTCACCTCCATTTCTAATCAGTTGAAATTTTGTGAGTTCTTTTATGTCTCAAATAGTCTCAAATATGTCTTAAATAGGTTTCCTTCTCTAAATTCACTTGATCACCACTCTAGTTTAAGCATTCATCATCTCTTGCCTGGATTATTACTAATTGATTTCCTGCCTCATCTGTCCCCTCTCCAATCCATCCACACAGCTACCTAATTGATATTTCTAAAGCACAAATCTGACATGACATTGCCCTATTCAAAAAGTTCCTGTGGCTCCTTATTGTTGTTAGAATAAATAAGAAAAAAAATTCCTTAGTTCAGCATTTAAAATTCTTTACCACAAGGAAGTCTATGTTTCCAAGCTTATTAAATATTACTTTTCTTTACAAATTCTGTTTCAGACCAACTGATCTATTTGCTCTCCCTTACTCATGACATTCATGCATTTCCATGTCCCTGTGTCTGAAATACACTCAATCAAACAAAAAACATTTATTAAGCACCTACTATTTCCCAGTCACTGAGAAAGATGCTTACAATACAAATACAATGAATAGACCTGCTTCCGACGAACTTAACATTCTAGTGGAGGAGACAACAAGTACATATATAAGTATATGCATAATAATAATAAAGATAATTATAAATAAATAAAGGTACTTAAACATAACATTGTTTGGTAGGGAGGGCATTACAGCAGTTTGGGGGAGATCAGGAAAGGCTTCCTCTTGAATGTGGTACTTGAACTAAAAAGGAACTGAGGAGAGAAGGTATTTCAACCATGAGGATGGCCAGTGCTAAGACCCAGAAAGAAGAGATGGAGTATTGTGTGGAAAGAACAGAGAGAAAACCAACTTGGCTAAATTGAAGATTATAAAAAGAGAAATAATGTTCAATGAGATAGGGATGAAAGCTTGGGGCCAGGTCATGAAGGGATTTAAAAGACAGACTCTTTGCAAGGCATCCTCTATGACAGTGAAAAACATATTTGTCAATCATGTCTCCCTGTTTTGTATCTCACTAGATATTAATGATTTAAGAAATCAATCTTCCATGACTTTAACATGTAAATGGAAAAAACCTTCTTGAAAGAGAAACTTTGAGGAGCTATTCATTATGCCAAATCAAATTTTAAAAGTCAACAAACAATAAACACTATAGTTTCTTATATTCTCTGTACCTGTCAATTGTGAGACAATAGAGATATAGTCTGTTATAAATATCACTTCTAAGGAATGTATAGAAGCCTGCTGATTCTGTTTTTACAATTTATGAAGGATATCACGTATAGATAATTCTCAATAAGAGTCTGCAGAGGTGGGGTAAGAAAGTAGGCATATAGATTGATAGCTATTGTCTTTTTTTCAATAGTAATTATAATTTTTTACCCAAGAATTTGGTATGCTCACCTCTTCAAAATATCCTGAGACTGATTCCCTCAATGCACTAAATACAGTAACCTCTAGCAAGAGCTACTAGCATGTATATTTCTCTAATTCCATCTGTTATTGCTATCTTTGTTTTCTTTAGTGCCATTCCTACTTCTTCATGCACCATATTCAAGATAGTTATTTTAAAGTCAAAATGTGGTGATTCCACTGTCACTGATGAAGAAAATCATTAGTTATAGAAATTTTGTAAGACTGTTACATTTTTCAAGTGTTTTGTGTCCTACCTCTAGTTTAAGTCTTAAATGCTGAAATTATTCACCTTGGGGAAGCTAGGTGGAGCAGTGAAAAGAGTAATGGCCCTGAAATCAGGAGGACCTGAGTTAAAATTTGGTCTCAGACATTTGACACACTTACTAGCTATGTGACCTTGGGCAAGTCACTTAACCCCAATTGCCTTTTCTTCCCCCTTCAAAAAAAGAAATTATTTATCTTAACTGGATGATATTGCTCATAGTCTTCAACCATCCTTCATAAGAATTTACAAACGAGTTTGTGTTCTAAACCAGTATTGCCTATTACTAACAAATCTTTTATTCCTTATTAAAAATGAAAGTGTTGGGCAAGTCACTTAACCCCAATTGCCCTCCAAAAAAGCAAAAATAAATTAAAGTATTTATGACCTGAGGGGTCTAAGTGTTTTCTAGGTGTTTTTGGTCTCCTCGTTGTGACAATTGTTTTATATCATTTAAATATCTTTAAGACTAGTAATAGTCTCTGTTGATATTTGCTCTTTTATCCATTTTCCTTCTTGGCATCAACAACTTGTTTAAATAGGCCAGGTTGGAGTTGTTTCAATTGCTTATCATATCTTCTTATTTTTATTCTTTCTTGCAGTTCAGCATTGGTTTAGATCTTTATTCTGGTCTGGCAATATGAGGATAGCTGATTTGGAAATGCCCTATCAGTAGCTAGTCATTTCCCATCTGTGAAAATATAATCAATTTCATTTTCTAAAGTGATATTTAGTGTATGCCACTAGGTCCAATGTTTGCCATTTTTTCTTAAAGAAGATATTCATGATTTAAAGGCATTGGTTTTCTCTGCAGTTTATTAGTCTTTGGCTTTGTTCATTTCTCATTCTAAAGTTTTATTTTCCAACATACTTTTCTCCATCCTTCCCCATGCTTCCCTTTGTAATGAAGTAACCAAGTATCAAGATATATGTTGATTTAATTTGGAAAGTCTTCTTGAATACTACACAGAATTTCTCTGCCATAGATGTTGGCACATAAAGGACAGTCATCTTTATGGTGACATCTTTTGCAAATGCGCTCCATAAACTCTGCAACATAAGATGCCAAAGTCTCTTGCGAAATGGTGGCCTTTTGCCAGATCATAAAACTAACTTCATTATTTGTCTCTCCAAGGATAATCTGCAAGCCACCCTTCTATTTAGCTGTGGCCTCTTCTGGTGGGCCAAATGCTTTTACTCCTTCACCACTATTATCATGAGAAGGTCAGAATTGATATGACACAGTTCCTTCAAATAGTGTGTCCACTCACTGGTCCTTGGGCAAGGATCAATTGATATTTAGAATACCAATATAATGCTGAGAGGTAATTTGCAAACTTTGATTTTTAACGTCCTTTGCCTCCACAATAATAACAAAAGGGCAAAGAACCCTTTGCACAGGACTGAGATCCACTTTTAATTTTCTTTGTTTTGTGGATTGTCATGGCCAAAGAATTCGTTTAACATGTATCCATTCCCTGGTGATGAACCCTTCTTACCTTGCTAAGTAAGTACTACATTATGTAACTATATAAGTAACTGTAGTAACTATAGTGAACTAAGCTGATCATCAGAAATTAGACACAGTTGCTATGATTATTCTTGAAGCCTTCCCTGCATGGTAGAACTTGCCAGAATAATTACTCTGCTGTCTCATATTTTAGAACCTAGAGTCATCCCCATACTAACATGACTCATGGAATGGGATTTTGTTAAGAGAGACAGAGAATTTATTAGGTGCTTACTATACACCAGGCACTTTGTTAATGGAAAATACAAAAACAACCAAGAAAGACAGTACCTACCCTCAAGGAGCTTATAGTCTAATGGGAAAAGATAACACAGAAAAGGAAGCAGGAAAATGAGAGGGAGAAGAAAAGAGTACTGTGGAAAGAGGGGAGAGGGAATACTCTGGAGACAGAGCCCATATGTGAGTAAAGTGGAGAATGGCTGTGGTCCTTGCTAAAATGGTGACCCCAAAGAGGAAGTCCAAAATCAGAAAAGGTCTTCAAGACGGAGGTTCTCCAGGCAAGAGATGCAGCTAGTAAAGAGAAGGTACAAGAATCCTGAGAGTCCAGGAGTGTTATTGAATTTAAAATATTTGGATAACACTTCAAGATAAGAATAGAAAAAGGGATCAGTATGCAAAATAAATTGTGCAAACCCAGTGACACTAGTTTAGAGAGAGAAGAGGTCACTTCAGGCTGGTATAATTAGGAAAAGCTTAACAGAGGAGAAAAGAATTGAGTTTTGTCCTGAGGATGGACAGGATTTGAATATAAGGCATTTCAGATGGCAGACATTAGGAAAAATATAGAGGTAGGAAAGGCTGAGGCAAGTCTGGTGAAGTTAATTAAAACTGAATTACTTTGGACTGGATTGTTTGGCACTGCATTGCAACAGAGGATTCTGGAGGGAGACAAGGCTTGAAAAATAGGTGGGGTAAGACTATAGAGAACTTCATATGTAAGGGGAATACAGACTTTGGAGGACCTTTTACATAGTAGAAAAAGTTTGAATTTTACCATATCATTAAATAAAGAGTCATTGAAGGATTGGGACAAGCAATTTAATTGTATATACCATTTGACCCAACAATATCTCTACTAGGCCTATACCCTAAAGAAGTCAAAGAAAGAGGAAAAGGACCTATATGTACAAAAATATTTATAACAGGGTTTTTTTGTGGTGGCAAAGAATTGGAAATTGAGGGAATGCCCATCAATTGGCTGAACAAGTTATGATATATGAATGTATTGGGATGCCATTGTGCTGTAAGAAATAATGCATGGAATGGTTTCAGAAAAACCTGGGAAGTCTTGTATGAACAAATGCAAAGTGAAGTGAGCAGGAGGAGGAGAACTATTTATACATGATGGCAATATTGTAAAAATAATCAACTTTGAAAGACTTTGCAACTCCACTCAATGCAATGACCAACCATAATTCCAAAGGACTCATGAGGAAACATGCTATCCACCTCCTGATAGAGCATCAGAATATGGATTGAAGCAGATTTTTCTTTCTCTTGCTGTTTTTGAGAGTGGGGGTGGAGTAGTGGCTAATGCAGAAATTTGTTTTGTGATGTTTTCACATAACTGGGGAAAAATTAAGTACTAAATAAATACAAAAAAAGAAAAGAAATTTGCTTTGGATAACCATATATATTTGTTGTGGGTTTTGTCTGTCTTTCTTTCTCAATGTGCGGAGGAAGAGGAGAATTTGGAAGTGAAAATAAAATAAAATGGAATTTCAAAGGAAAAAAAAGGTTTTGGGGAAGTGACATAATCAAAGAATCAAGAAGCTTAGTCTAGTAGAGTATATAAGATGGCACCCTGGAGAGAGAAACTAGAGGAAGACCATAATATCTAACAAACTAAGGTTCTTAAGAGAGTTAAGAATCCCTTTGGAATTAACCTGTGTCAGTCACAGTGGCAAACTACAAAGATTATAATGTAGGAAGATGAAGAAGAATCTTTTGAATTAGTCTCAAGGGGAATTCAAGGTTAAAGGTAAGACTCATGATAGAGAACAAGAAAATACATTTCAAAAGAGAAACATGAAAAAAAAGTTAAAAGAAAGAAAACTAGGGAGTTTGTCAATAAAATTATTTTTTTCTTTTTTGGTCTAATGAATAAACTGTTTATTGAAGTTTATAATCCTTTATTAATAAGATTATTAAATCTGTCTCAAAAATTCAAACCAAGTGTTTACCTCTTATATCATGTTCCTTTCTCATTCCCTACCCTCACCCTGGTACATCTCACTGTCCCCTGCTTAATTCCTACCTCCACTACTCATCAGCTTTCAGGGCATTTAGTAAGGGTAGTGTGAGTAGGGTTAGAGCTGCGGAAAGAAATCCTAGGAGATCTATCTGCAACTTGTCAGAGCTTGGGAAGAGGAGGTCTCACCCAGAGATCATCTTCCCATGTTAAGGTGGGAGCAATGTTTAAGAACCATCCCTTGTGGTGACTGTAGGTTCCAGATTTTAAGTAAAGATGTGAAACAGACTCAGATTTCTTTTGGTCCTTAGAGATCCCTGGGCATCACATTCTGGCTTGGGAAAGATAATGTAATACTTTGTGTTCCAGTTATTGGACAGCTCTAAGAATGATATGTGGTTTTGTTTATAAGGAAAAGCCAAACCCATGAGAAAATTCCCAGAACAATGATTGTAACTTATGACAACAGAAGAGAATATGTAATCTCTCTCTGTGCCCTGACCCATGTTTGCTGATGCATAACTATGTAAGATTATTTTTTTTCTTAGTCTTTCAAGGAAGGTGTGCATTTTCCCTAAAAATGGTTCTTTTTTTTTTTTTACTCCATTTCCTCTGATTCTTTTTGAAAGAGCCAAAAAGATCCTGGCCAGAGTCAAGAGTATTCAATCTATAAAGTACGCTGTCCATTTCAGTTAATTAGGATAATCATCTTCCAACCAAATGATTGGGTCCTTTCACTGAGTTATTAATAATAGCCATCAATTTTATTAGTGCTCTGGTTTTCAAAGCATTTTACGTATTATAAATTTACTTAATTTTCACACAGCTCTGTGAGATAGACAATGCAAGTATTATTTCCATTTTACAGATGAGGAAATTGAACCTCAGAAGGGTTAGGTTATTGACTGATGGTCACACAGTTAATAAGCACAGATAGAACATGAACCAAATAGCACAGGGTTGAACTAGAAGGACCCTTAGAGGCCATGTAGCCCAACCTCCTCATTTTACAAATGGGGAAACTATGTCTCAGAGGGGAAAAGTGATTTATTCAAGGTCACATAGTTGGTAAATCCCAGGCTCCAAATCCATTGCTTTTCCCACTATGCCACCACTCCCTCTGCAGAGTTCCTGGATTCTATTCTGGAGACAGTGACATTTCAGTGATAAAGGCAGAGATCCTCATAGAAGAAGATTTGAACATTTGTTCAATAGATGGGTATTATGTAAAATGTTCTCTGCTGGCCACCAAGGGAGATACAATGCTAAAGAAGTCATGGTCTCTTCCCTCAAGGAATTTATGATCCATGAGATAATAGAATAGGTTTAACTAGAATTTTTCTGTACATAATTCTTAGGAAAAAGGCAAATCACAAAACAATCACATCACAGACTTTGTAAGAAACAGAAACAAATTTCAGGGAATATATTGGATTATGACACATTCAGACCAATTGTTTTACATTCATAGTACTGTAATAAGAAAATTAATTTTGAGAGGTGGTATGGTTCAATATAATGGACACTAGACATAATAAAAAGAACTAAGGTCTGGGTCCCAACTTTGATGTTTAATAACTGAATTAGCCACTGAATTCTCTCAGAGTCTCTGTTTCTTCATCAAAAAATGGGCATGGTAACATTTTTATTACTACCTCACAGGATTATCTTTTCTAAAATGCTTTGCAAACCCTAAGGTACTGTATATATGTGTTATTATTAGAAAAATGTCTGTCAAAACTTCTTTATCAAATTATGTTCTTCATCAGTGAGAATGAGGCCACCAGCCCTAGAATTAATGTGCTACCTAAGAAAGCAGAAATGATCCTAAAGAAAGCCAAGATGGAGAGAGCAGCTGAAACACATCAGATAAAGAGAGAAGAGTTCCATGCTGGAGGTGACAATATTTGTGACATAACAGTCTCAATTCCCAAGACAGCTGAAAGGGAAGGATTGGAAAAAAATCAGTAACTACCGACCTATATATCTATTCTCTCTCACTTCAAAAATTCTTTGAGAATGAACTACACATGTATTCATGGCATCCATGATGAAATAGGAGAAGGGAAACAAACCAGTTTCTACAAGTAATATTCCAAATCATACCATGTCTTTATTAGTTATGTAATGAACCAAGAGATGTAGAGAATACAAGATCTCACTGTATTCATTGACTGTTTTTTTTTTTAAATAAATTGATCTGGTAGAGCAAAAAAATGGACATAGATGCCTTTTCTCCAACAAGACTTCTCATGCATATGTTAAGAGTATGTTAGTTCATAGATAAAAGTGACAAAGATAGCTTTTTAAAATTATTTTCTGATTATTAATATTGGTAAAGCATAAAACAAGAGGTCTATTCCTCATTAAAGGTATTTGCTACTGCTATGGATGTCCCAGGCAGTGTAGATCAATGGGAAAAGTCTTATTTGGAGTCAGAGGACCTAAGTTTGACTTTCAGTTCCCCTATTCACTAGCTGTGTGATCCTGGGCAAATCCCAGTATTGTTAGACTTTTATATATCCTGTTCCTTTGCTGAGTTTATTGTGTAATGGAAGAGGATAGCTCAGGAAGTGAACCACAATTTTAAGAGTTCCTATGGAGGAGTTGGAATGACCTGGGCTATCCTGGGCACTGAAGAGATCTGGGTTCAGATTCCTGTTCTGCCATTAACTCACTGTGACCTAAAATCTGTCTCAGTGCCTCATCAGTCAAATGAGGTGACTGAATTAAGTAACTTAGGGGCCCAGTTTTAACTTAGCCTTTACTTCTTAGTTTCGATAAGTCCATCTTCCATTTGGATGCATAAAATCATGCAACAGTTATAGAGAAAAAGGACTTTAGAAGCAACATGATGTCATGGATAGAGCACTGGGGAAAGATTCATAAAGACCTGTGTTCAAATCCTAGCAGATATTTCTTGGCTGTGGGACAGTGGGCAAGTAATTGAAACACTCTGGGTCTCAGTTTCTACATATATAAAATAAAGAAACTGGACCTGACCTCTAAAGTCTATTCCTACTCAGAACATATGATCCCATACACTCATTTGACTCTTTTTCCCCCTAAACCTTTCATCTTAGGGTCTAGATGCCATAAGTCTATAATCTTATATTTGCTCTAAAATCCCAGTTTTGCTAGACTTTTATATTTACTGTTCCTTTGCTGAGCTCACTTATGGAAGAGGATAGCCTAAGTAGTGAACCATAATTCCAAGAGGACTCATGGAGTAGCTGGAATAGCCTGAGCTATCCTGGGCACTACAGGAATCTGGGTTCAGATCCTAGCTCTGCCATAACTCACTGGGACTTAAAAATCTCTGCTTCAGTTTCCTTATTTATGAGATTGAAATATTCCTATTTATCTGATCTACCTCGATCTACCACTTTAAAAACTGACGTGTAAAGGTATTAATATCATAACTACTAAGGCTTAGTAGTAGATATTTCATCATATAAAGGAGTGATCTCTAAAGAGAAGGTCGATGTCCCTGGGTTTTGTGTCTTAATTCCAAAGGAGCTATGGCCTGACCCTAAAGGGTATGTAATCAATCAGAAGATAGGAAGGTAGATTCTCACCTTCTCAGCTACAGCTAATCTTGGAGTTTCTCCAACATAACGACTTCTATGTTTATTACAGTAGATCCCTCCCTTCAGAGTACAGCTCCCATCTTCCCCCCTTGAGCTGACTGTTGGCCCCTTAGGGCAGTTATATCCTAATCACTACTATTGCATCCACAGAAAAAACTTCTCAGGTAACATTTGAAAAATTACTGTCACTCCAACTAACATACCTACTCCCTATCCTACAGTTCACTGGTAGTAAAAGTTTTGTGCTGAGGGCATTGACCAATGAGTAAGAGCCCCTATCCCTTTTCGTTTTGGGTGGAACAGAGTGCTTCTCATACTATGAGCAGGTATAGATGGGCTGTGATCTGCATCTCAGATCTCATTACATTATCTCTCCCCAAAAAGAAATTTTCCCTTCTTTCAAACTTCCCTATTTCTGTTATAAAGGCACTTCCATACTTCCAATCATTCCAGTTCTCCATTACAGTGACATCTTCATATCCTTATTCTCACTCACCCTATATAACTGGTTAATCCTTTCCCAAATCTTATAGCCTATTTCCATAACATCTCTCACATCTGTCCCCTTTTCTCTACTCATACAGCCTACTTTAGACTTTTATCAATCCTGTTGCCTAAAACTAGTGAAATAGATTCCCAATTGATCTTGCTGGCTCAAGTCTTTCCCCTTTCCAAACAATTCTCCACTCAGGAGATGATTTTCCTGAAGCACAGGTCTGACCATTCTATTTTCCTACTCAATAAACTCCATTGCCCCTCTATTAACTCTAGAATAAAATATGATTTCATCTTTATCTCATTCTTTCTTAATTTCTACTTCTAATATAAGTTATACATATATAAATATAAAATTATTATCATAATAGTACTAGTGTCAATTTATAAATAAGTTAATTTATACATATGGGAGAGATGCAATCAAAAAAATTTTTTTACCAAAGGGGTAAATGATCAAAAAAGTATGGAGTGGACTGTTCTAAAAGAGAAGTATGTGAGAGGATGAGCTGAAGTTAGGGGGAGAAAAAGGAACTCAGACATTACTTGAATTCATAAGAGATTTTAGGGAAGGGAAAGGAGAGAAGGCACAATTGAAGGTGCTTAATAAATATGAAATATTGTTGAATGGAGGTGCCCATTAGAAGTGCTCAGTTAGAATTTTCTCTTCATTCAAAAGATATTTGCCTAGTTCTCTAGGCAAACCAGGTTGTCTTCATTCTGTTCTTAAGAAAGGCTAACATAGTCTAATACTCTTCTCTTGGCTGAAACGTTTCAACCACTGTTAAGCTGGCCTAGAAATTGCTGACAGTTTGTGAGAAAATGTGATGAAAACAATAAGCTTCTGTTTGACATAGTGTCTTTCTTGGACATCTCTTTCTCAACTCTTTGTTCTTTCTCAGTCAAGGCACCCAAGTATAAATATGGCCTTTGCTCACCCATTTCAACTGCTTATTCAACACATAAATCATCATGATGAAATTGGTAGTATCTTTGTAAGGGTAAGTTGATGCTTGGTCTTGGTGGGGGGGGGGTTGGGAATAGAAGTGTGAATAAGTTCTGGGTATTGGAGAGCAGTAGGGTACATAAGGCCAAAAGAAACAGGACTGGAAGTCTGATTGGAGGAATATGAGAGGTACTGAGTGTTTGGACAGCAGGAGACTAATCAGCATATGGAAGGGTGTGTATGTATCAGAAGTCCAGGTGAAGAAACAGAGTCTAGATTACAGAAAATTTACACAAGCAGGGAAGCCTAGATCCAAAGAGATAAAGAAAAGTCTGGCATCATAAAGATGAGCAGCAGAGATCAGGTACCCAAGCTTCTCTTTTTCTACACCCTCTTTCTTGGTTATAAGCTCTCACATATTCAATTATAATCTCTATGCAAATGTATGTATGCATACATACAAACACAAACACACATATTTTGTGTGTGTGTGTATATATATATATGTGTGTGTGTGTATATATATACACACATGCAGAGAGAAAGATGGGGAGGGAGTAAAGGAGGGGAAGAGAGAAAGAAGGGAATAAATATTTATTAATAACCTACCATGTGCCAGACAGTGTATTAAGTGCTTTACAAATATTATCCCATTTGATCCCCATGACAACCCTGAAAAGTAGATGTTCATTTTTTTTTTTACAGTTGCAGGAATTGAGGCAGAAAGAAGTTAAGTGACTTGCCCAGGGTCACACAGCTAGTAAGTTTCTGAGGCTGAGATTTTAACTCAAGTCTTCCTAATTTCAGGCCTAGAGTTCTATCTGCTATGTCACCTCATTGCTATATGTGTGTGTGTGTATAAATACACATGTATATATTTATGCACACATATGTGTGAATATGTATATACATGTGTGTATATACATGTATAATATGCATTCTATATACTATATATGCAATCCTAGCATTTTTCCTGAGCTTCATTTTTGCATCACCAACTACCAGGTGAAGACCCTCAGTTTCATATATACAGTTCCTTTAAGAAATGGCTCTTTTTCATATGGAGAAGTTTGATACTGAAAAGGGCAGGAAAGGTACTTCTGCATAAGAAGAAAGGAAATAACTGAACTGGTAAAGTCTGTAGAACATTGCCTCTTTAATAAGTAAACATCTTGGTACCTATAAAAAGCAGGAAGAGGACTTTGTTTTAATAAAAACTGCTTTAAAAATCTGTGCATATGGGGTGACTAGGTGGCACAGTGACACAGTGAATAGAGCACCGGCCCTGGAGCCAGGAGGACCTGAGTTCAACTCCAGCCTCAGACACTTAACACTTACTAGCTATGTAACCTTGGGCAAATCACTTAATCCCAATTGCCCAGCCTTCCTCCCTCCAAAAAGAAAAAAAAAATCTGTGCATAAAAATGCAGTTTTCAGATAAGATGTGAGCAGTTTAGGAAAAAAATAAACTGTGACATAAATGTGAAGGCTTAAATCACCTTGTAAAGGATAATGGATATAGGATGATGCCGCTTTTATATGTGAAAAGTTTGATGGTTTAAAGGAGGTCAGAAAAAAGAATGTGCATCTTATAAAATACAAATGTAAAGAAAAAACTTTCAAAGCTATAAAACAAAAACAATAAACAAAAAAAGGTGAAGATAATATGTTCTGACCTGCATTCAGACTCCATAGTTCTTTCTATTGATTTAGAACATTTTTTTTTCATGTAACTACAGATAGCTTTAATTTCTTCATCTGAAAACTGCCTGTTCATATCCTTTGACCATTTATCAGTTGGGGAATGAGTTGTAGTCTTATAAATTTGACTCAGTCCTCTATATATTTGAGAAATGAGACATTTATCAGAAACACTTGCTATAAAAATTGTTTCTCATATTTTTGCTTTCCTTCTAATCTTGGTTGCTGTGGTTTTGTTTGTGTAAGAACTTTTTAATTTAACAAAATCAAATTTTGCATTTCATAATATTCTCTATCTCTTGTTTGGTCATAAATTCTAAGGAACCCTCTTTCTCTCCAAAATAAATAACAGGAAGATTCATACAAATTCTAGCACATTTCCAAAATTTACAGTGAGTAGTTGCAGGGTCATTGTTAAATGGCTAGAGTTGCTCACTCTTCTTTATCTGGTGAGCTCAGTTGATAAGAGAAGGATTTCCCAATATAACTTTTTCAGTCCCTGACGCACTTTAGAACTTTCTTTTAGAAAAAAGGTTTTGATCATATCTTTTTAAAACATCAGAGTCATTTCCTTGATATTTATTTACCCTCCCTGGTAACAAAGAAAATTAAGCAAAAACTACTACATAATGACTATGAATATGATAGCACACACAACATTGTATCTCCCTAGTCACCCATATCTCTCTACAGAGAAAAGGGAAATCCCATCTATGGACTTTCCTATATACGTTGAAGATTGATTCCTCATTTGCTCTCCATTGTCCTCTGCCTCTATCCTGCTATTCACTGCTCCAACCATCTGTGCATCCATGCCCCCTCTCTTAATCACACATATAAATTTGTTCATGTAGTAGGGGAGTATAATAGATCTGTACACAGGTATAATCACCCCAACATTTTCCTTACTGTCTCACCATCTTTACTTCTACCAATCATCATCCTCATCCAGATTTGGAAAAAGGGAACAAGATGCACCAAAACACCAAGGATATCTTTAAGACTAATCAAAGTCTCTTTATTTTCTTTCAATGTGAGTGAAAGCACTACAATAATGAGATGGTAGATGGACCAGTTAGCTCTATTTCCATTCCATGGCCATATCATGTAACTCTAACCTATATGCAGTTATCTCATAAACAAGTACTATCAGTAACAAAAAAAGATTTTAAAAGACCTGTGGCAGGATTGGTACAAAGCCCTCCTTACTCTTGGGGGAAAAAACCTTCAGAACTTCTCCCCTGTTCATGGTGTGTTTACACCCGATTCATTGGAATCATTGGTCATTAGAATTGTTGATTCCCTGAATTTCAAGAGAAGTCTCAGCAGAAGTCTCTGTGCCATCAATGTGGCCAAAATATTCTGGGTTAAGGGACTACAGAGTACCCTCTTGGCCTGATTCCTGGTCTAATGTTTATATACTCACTTGTTAAGGAGTCCTTGGTAGTAAAGAGAGTGTAGTAAAAATAATGATTAGAGATCTGTTTTAGGCCAGGGCATTATTTACCTTTTGTTAATATTCCCAGAATCAAGGAACCAGTAGAAGTATGGTGTGGGGGAAAAGTACTCATTAGTGTTTCCTTAAGTAAGGTTTACATTGACTTTACAAATGATCCAGAAAAAAAAATGCCTTAAAAATTTAGACCAAAGCAGTTTTGAAGTGAAAATGAAAATGTCCCACAATTCATTATAATGGACAAATGTTAGTGAAAGTGAGTTCCAGAAACCCAGGACCTCTTCTGTCCATGCCCTCCCCACATCCAAAATTAAAAGATATGAAGATTTCACTATGAATTCTGTGAAACCTTATAAGAGATTAACTACTCTCATGGCATAATTAACATTACAATAAAAGTAATACTCCTCCATTCTGTCACAGTGACCCTGGTAACTGCCTCACAGCTGCAGAGAGGAAAAATTAGATTTTGGATATTTGGTCTTCTAAGTTCTGGGAAATTTGTACTTATGTTTGGGTTCTGGTAAAAGAGTGAAGGGGGGAGGATGAAGACTCAGCTCCTTATGTTTGCCAGTAGATAAGGGAGTGATGCATTATGAAACTGAGTGCTGCTTTGGACCAGTTTGTTGAGTGTTAGACAGGAAGCACAACTGTAGGATTTGACTTGTAAAGTACCTAAATTAGTAGGGAAAAGACTTCCTATTTGATGAGAACTGTTGAGAAAACTAAAAAGCAGTTTGGCAGAAATTAGATCTAGGCCAGTATCTAATACCATATACTATAAAAAAACTCCAAATAGATATGCAACATAAATAGAAAAGATCACATCATTTTAAATTTAAAAAAATAGAAGAGAAGGAAGTATCTTTCTTAAATATGGCCAATTGGAAAGACTCTTAACTAAACAAGGGATAGAGTTGATCATAAGGAAAAAATAGGGATGGATCTGTTATTTCACTGGCATAGGGAATTCCCAGATGATGAAACATGCTTTATCTGCTCAGGTTGACACCTTCTCTGCAACTTATGGTTATCAGGAATTACCTGGAACTTTAAGCCAGTATGTGGAAGAAAAGAACCATAAAAGATAAAATAAAGAATATTATTAATATTAAAATGAAAAGTTTTGAACCAAAAAATAACCAAAATAAGAAAAGAATCTGTTAAATAGGAAAAGTCTTTACACCAAATATAACTGATCAAAGATTTATGTCCAATATGTATGGATTAATACAAATATATAAAACCAAGAACTATTTCATAATAGATAAGTGGATAAAGGATATGAACAGTTTTAAAAAGAAATATAAGTTATCAACAACCATGTAAATATTAACCAAATAATTAATTACAAGAGAATGTATAGTAGAACTTTGAAGTTTCAGCTTGTTCCTCTCAAAAATAGCAAAAATGAGAAAAGATAAAAATGGTAAATTTTGGTATGTCTTCAGGATGACAGGTACAATAATATTCTTCCAATAGAACTATGAATATGTGTAATCATTGTGGAAAACAATTTGGAATTATGTAAGAGAAGTTACTGCATTGTTCATATTCTATGACTTAGAAATTCCACTATTGAGTATATATCCCAACAAAATCAAATGTCCAAAAGTTCCCATGGAACCCCAAATATTCATAATAGTGTTGTATTTTTTGTGGCAGCAGAGAACTAGGAGTAAATGAGATGCCCATTAATTGAAGAATAGCTGAACAAATTGTGATATGTGAATGGAAATGGAATATTATTGTGCCGTAAGATATAATTAAATGAATTCAATGAAACATGAAAAGATTTTTGAACACTGATAAAGACTGAAGTGAGAACCAAGAGAGCAACATATACAATGACTACACTATACTGAACAATGATAACAAAACAACACTAAGAACCAGTAATACTCCAACTGTAACAACCAATCTTAGCCATATGAAACAGATAATTAAACATGTCTCCTTCTCAGTACAGATAGGAGGCTGAAGAGTACAGTATAAAATGTCAGACAAGATCGCTGTTTTGGTTGACTCTCTTTAACTGTTTTTCTTTTTTTTATTTTTTGGAGGGGGTCACACAGCTAGTAAGTATCAAGTAAGTGTCTGAGGCCATATTTGAAGTCAGGTACTCCTGGGTTCAGGGCTGGTGCACTGCGCCACTAGCTGACCCTGTTTTTGTTGTTGTTAAAAGGGAGAATTCAATGGAGGAAGAAGCATATAATAAATGACTGTAGGTGAAAACAATCATTAATAAATCTTTTTAAAAACTGACTTTTAAGCTAGTTTGGTCAGACTACATCTGAATTCATTTGGGACCTCAGGTTGTAGAATCCAAAATCTGCCAATAATTTTTAGAGATGGCCCGCAGAGCATTGCTGCTAGGATTACAGAACCAAATGGGGGCCAAGTTTTTACCAACACTGAACTATTCCAATGCCTCCATCACAGTCTTATAAGGCATTTTTTTCTCCCATGTTTTAGATAGCCAAAAGTTCCTTTCATTCAAAGGCTGCTTTACAAAGACTGGAGAAAAGAGTTTGAGGACCAAACAAGTGAAAGAGACCAGGAGCTCAGACTCATGCCAGTAGCTCTACATACTCTGCATTCCTCAAGTGCATGAAGTTCTGATTGGGCCTATACCCAACCACATTACCTACTTAGCTCTTCAGCTCCTCTTTCATCAGGTCCTATCCTCCCAGGGGTAATCAATGAAAAGATTGAGAGAGCTCTGAAACTTGTAGGAAGCAAAAACCAATATTTTTCATCTCTCTGTTGATTTGTACCTTGCTTTTTAATAGTAATAATGGCAAAGAAGAACACCCAAACAACTTCTTAAATCATCAAATAGTTGTTTCCCTCAGCTTCCATAGCCTGGGTGATTAAATATAAATGAACTTTAAAAAGAAAAAAGGATCCAAATAGTGTTCAATTCTAAATACCATCCTTTAGTCAACACGAAACACAAAACCCCTTTTTCTCTCTTGGGCAAGGATTTTCACATTCTTTGTACCTACAAGGTAATTCCCTGGATCTGAGATTCTTCCTAATCTAAGCCCTACTTTCAGGGTTTAGAAGGGTTTAGGATTTGACCCAAGATCTGTTTTAGCTTAAGCCAAGACTGGTCGTTTTTGGCTGGCTTTATATGTCATAGACCAAAAGGATCATTAGGCTTCTAGCCCAGGTCACATTATAAGCAGCCAGTTGGCTTGGGGGATGTGTTTGTCACTTTGGATTTGTTATGTTCAACAACTTTCTTCACTTAACTGGAATATAACTTTAGGTTTATGGGAGTTCAGCTTGATTTTGGATGTCAGTGGACAGTTGTTCAAAAGATGATGGTATCTTATTTTCACACCAAATGAATGTGTGTTTGAATTGTGTTGTGTCCTTCTCTAGGGCTCCAAAGCTGCACTGATCTCAATAGAAGCCTTTGTTCCTCTTCACCTTTGGATGAATGTAGAGAAAAGGATACTCCACTTTCAGATCATTGAACCAATGAATTTTGATAAGCAATTTTTGGGTAAAGAAAAAGATACATTTGTAAAAAGTGATAATAAAAAATGTTCTTTGTTGTGGTTCTGCTGTCTTATATCTTACCTTAGGTAATTGCCTACCCCTGGTGCTTGCTCTGCCTTAGAGACCTTAGTCAAAAGTGCATCTAAATAAACCAAGATAGACATATGGAAACATTATATCCACATTAAAAAGAAGACATATCTTTGCTGAGGTTCCAGCAAAATACCATTTTTTAACCTAAATTATTAGGTTCATTTGGTTTTAGGCTTTAAGTATATACCTTGACTAGGTTACAAAAAAGTCACTAGCCCTTATTTATAAATCAAATGTCTATTAGTCCTTCACAGGAAGATAGTGACTGGGGATAATACAAGAGTTCATTCCTTACAACAGTAATAAGAAAAATTTTGAATGATCAAATAAATGGTGCTTAATAAATACATTTTTTCTCTCATTCATTCATTTAGTTATTAATTTATATCCAATGAAGAAACTGTTTCAAAGTCCATTCCTAAAATCTTCTTTAGGTGTCTTTCTCCTATAAGAAAGGCTATTCTAGGATTCAAATCCCTTTTCAGACACAACAATAGATCTTCTTGTTATTCCTTAAATGCAACATTCCATCTCCCATCCCTATATCTTTGCACAGGTAACTATCCTTTAGCCTTTAATTCACTCAATGCTCAACTCTTAATCTAGGGATATCTAATTTCCTTCAAAACTCAGTTCAAAAGCCACCTTCCACATGGAGCTTTTTAAAAACATTTACCAGTTGATAATGCCTGCTCACCCTCTCCCATTAATTAATATTTACTTTGTATGTGTATGGTGGTATAATGGATAGAGTGCTGGCCCTGGAGTTAGGAAGGCACATCTTTCTGAGTTCAAAGAAATGGCAAACCATTCCAGTATCTTTGCCAAGAAAATCCCAAATGGGGTCATGAAGAGGTGGTCACAACTGAAACAATTAAGCAAAACAAGTATTTAATACACTTTAATATGTTTTTCTTTTTAAATCACATCACTAGTACTTACTGCTATCATTACTACTTCCTTGGTGAGCATGGGAAAGGATACGTAAATGATGTGGCTATATGGGCTAACACATGTTTTTATGCATTTTTCTTCTTGGTTTTGTGGGTACTTTTTTTTTAATGAACAGAGACCTACTTCTAGTTTAGAACTGAAGCAAAATAACTTTGTGACTGAGAACAGAACTCTTGTTTATGTTGCTTGGCTCAGTCTGATCTAGTTTTTATAGTAATAAAGACTTTAAAAAATCCAGAAGAATCAGTTTTTCTCTAAGGGGAGCTTCTGACCAAGTACCTCAGGGGAATTATTCAGTTGTTGATGTTTAAAATCAGTATTTACATGAGTAATGACCAAGTCTAAATTTCTAAGGCTTAGAGTACAACAAAGGAACAGTGAGTCTGCTCTGCCCTAAACCTCTGCTAGCAGTTGCCAGGGGCAAAGTACATGGGATTTTCCTAAACTCACCAAGGTAGCTCATATCCAGAAATAAGACTGACATCTCTTTCTTTAAGGTATGACATAATTTCTATTCCCTATCATCCAGCTGAGAGTGCTGTCTGGGATGTGCTCATTAGTTTTCATTATCCATGCAAATTAGTTCTAAGCCCCCAGAGAAATGAGGTGGGGCCACTAGTACATCTTGATACAACTGCTGTTCACAGTCAACAAAGAGATGCTTCATTGCTACATCCCCAATCAGCGTGGGAGAGGATGTGCAAATGGCGGCTGCGTGGGCCAACAAAACTTGGGAGTTTGTTTTGAATAAATGGGGACTTGCTCCTTCTTGGCAAACAGAAGCCAAAAAAAGACTTTGTAGATGAGGGCAGATTTAGGTTTCATTGGAAGGCTAACTGAAACCTACCCTGGGCTTTAAAGGAATCAAATAGAAGAAGTCTCTACAGAAGTAATATTTGCTTAAACGAGCATCTGGCCACTTCCTTTAGGGTAGTTATTCATTCCTACTCATACCATCAGGAAGCTGTTCTTAAAATGATCTTTTTTTTTTTTTAATTGTTCCTTCCTCTCACTCCCTGTTACATCATCTATATATAACCCCAGAAAATTACTCAGGAGCTACTCACTCATTGTACCTGTCTCCTTAGAAAACTTCTTCCACATTCCCTACATACTTGCTCCATGGCCCTGGGCTGTGCTCGCTAGCAACTTGCCATTGTGGCTTTCACCTCAGATGGCACGACAAGGTGACACTGTGATGTCAGCCTTGGCTTGTAGGTGGCCATGGGAAAGGACAAGTAAGGAGGAATAGATGACTAGAATCTTGGGGTTAGCATAGGAACTTGTGATTACTGACAGCTATGAGGCTAAATCTTAGGATAGAGTTCAAAGATTAGAATAGATTGAATTAGGTTTAGAGCTGAAAAGGACCACACAGGCTATCTAGTACAAGTCTTCATTTTACAGAAGAGTAACTGAAACCTAGAGAAGTTAAGTGATTTGCCCAAAGTCACAAAAGATAGTAATTGGCAAAGCTAGAACTAGAACCCAGTTTCTCTGACTCCAAACTTAGCACAATTTCCACTGTACTACATTTGGAGGATATGGGCAAGGCTTTGTTAAGTAATCCTAACTAGGCAGAGGTGTAAATGCTGGAAGTTGTTATGCAAAGGTCCAACTGCCAGCAATAAGACTTAAGAAGTATGATTAAAGTATGTAGGTTAGAATATACAGGTTAGATATTCAGGAATCGAAGTTATACTGGAATTCAATCTCTATAAGCACTGGTTGGAATTTGGGGTTTAATAGTGGGCACAAGGAACCAGGAGAAATCCTTCATAAATTGTAGGATTATTGCTTTAGAACTATATAGTTGGATCTAATTCTCGTTCTACTTGAACTCCTGGACCACCATAGTAGGTGTCCCAAAAGTATTAATGCAGCTTAGAACTTTAACATTTAAAACTGTGCTAAGACTTTTGAGACAGCCTTTGTTTGGCTGTACTACCTCCTAGGTCTTCCTGTTAAGATGACAACCTCTAGCCTGCATAGCACCCCTTCCTGGCTTGGAAGACCTTTAAACTTTGACTCTAGCCTTAGGATCATAGATTTAGAAATAAAATCTTGGACGTGATCTAATCCAACCCTCTCATTTGAGGGATAAAAAGCCTAAGCCCAGAGAGGTTAAAAAATTTGCCTAAGGTTACCCAGGGAGCTGAATTAGGAGTGGAACCTGATCCAGTGGGCTTTCACCAGCACCACAGCACTATCCTCTAATTTGCCTTTGACCTCTGAATTCTTCTCTGAGAGTCGGTCTCAGGACTTGGTAGAAGTCATCTACAGCCCTTCTAGATAATGGCTAGCTATTCCTCCTTATCTGGGCTGGAAAGGGCCTCAAAAGGGCTAATAGCACAGAACCCCTGACTGACCACCAGACAGGAGGCTGGAAACATCCAGAACAAACTAGTGAGTCTGTACAACAAAACAACTGTGATATGTCTACTGATTTCAGCTCATGGGCATACCTGCTTAGTATGAAGCAGCCTTCCTGCTTTGGGCAAATGAGGCCGATAGGTGTATGCTACTTCCCCCAAATGAGGCAAAGCTCTGTGGGTTGTAGACATAGCCAGGGAGAGCCGGACTTACTGAAGAGCCCTCACAGCTTCAAGGGATACCATTCATTCACTTCTCAGCGTGTAACAGTAATAATATCTATATACTTAGATGGTGCTTTGGGGTTTGCAACATGCTTTCATGTAAATATAAATGTATATGCATATATGTATAATTTTATCTTCACAATTACCATGCACTGTTATATTATCTCCATTTTACAAAGGAAACTGAGGCAGCTGGGAGGGGTGGTGGGGTGTGTCAAGTGATTTGCCCAGAGTCCACAGAGCCACTAACAGTCTAATGTGTGATTTGATCTCAGGGCTTCTTGATACCAAATTGGGAACTCCATCTACTAAACCAAGCTACCATTACTGTAATGACTTTGGGGGGCAGGGAGGAAGGGAGGAAGGATACTGTTCCCCATTACTCTTTCCCTAGAGCTCTTTGGCCTTATAGAGATTCCAGGGACTCACTGCCTGTACATTTTCAGAACCCAGCAAGAGATACTCCCATTGTGCCTTCTTTCTGTAAAAAGAATCTACCTCCTTACAGGGTCCAAACCTCTTGAAATGAAAAAAGCCTAGGAAAACCTGATTAGTAGCAGCTGCTCACACAGGTGCTCATTTCACTTTAATGGGAAAGATGCCACTATTGTGGGCTTTTAAAAAAAAATTCTGTAAGATAAGAACCAAAAGGGGGAAAGGGAGGGAATTATGAGCCCTTCACCCCAATATCAAAGATCTATCTATTCTGATCTCTTGTCTGCAGCAGAGATATGGGTCTTTCTAAGAAAATGAAAAGTGGTTTGGCCCTAATTCCCCTAAGACAGCTGGGTAATCCAAGGTCTATCAGTGGAATTTGTGGTTCCTGGTCTGGCTAGCAGTTATTAATTATCTCCCTATGTAAGAGAAAAATCAAATGAGCCAGAAATGTAGCTATTTCAGGTGTAGTCTCCACAAATTAGCACACTCATCAGACTCTGCTCAGCCCAAGGCTGGCTATTTGTCAGATATGGCCCTCTTGCCACTTGGACATTTCACTAAGACTTATAGGGAATGGATTGGTTTACTGATTGATTAATTGATTGATTGATTGGATTGGGCAAAAAAGAAGAGTTTAAAGAGGCAGGCAGGCTTAGGAGAAAGGATATTAGATCAGAATCTGAAAAGCTGGGTTTGAATCCTGGTTCCAATATTTACTAGCTGTCTAAACAGACAAATCACTCATCCTCTCAGAGACGTTTTTTTTTCCTCCATTTTTTTTATAATGGTCATAATACACATACTGCCTACCTCAGAGGGTGGTTGTGAGGAATAATAACAACTGACATTTGTACATAGCAAAAAGAATCTTAAGGTTCAAAAAGCTATTTTACATATGTGGTCACATTTAAACAAGTGTTCTGTAAACCTTAACATACTCCATATATTGAGCTATTGTTAATGAAAAGAAGGGAGGATATTTACTTGTAGCAGGAATTGAGTATGAATAACTAATTGAGAATGTATGAGAATAACCCACTATCACCAGTAGGGAAAGAGACTCATTCAAAAAAGATTACGTGGAGAAAATTGAACTTGATTTGGACCTAAAAGAACTGCTAAGATGTGGACAGCTGCGGGGCAAAGGGAGAGGAGAGGGTAAAAACCAATTCTTGGATGGAGGAACAATAAAGATTGAGTGCTTGGTGGGGTCAGGAAAACTCCAATTTAATTGGAAAAGAAGATACACATTAGGGAATGGGAGGCTATATGACTGGATAGATGAGGTAGGTAAGGGCCTCTGGTGGAAGTTAGAAGAACTTGGACTTAGTCCAAAAAATAATGAGGTAGCAATTGGAGAATCGGTGTCATAAATGAAAGAAGTATTTCCTGCAGACTAATCTGTCAACAACTATAGCATGTATCAGAGAAGTGAGACCAGGGAAACTGTCTAGGAGGTCATTGTAGTGATCCGTAAGGTGATGAGAGCCTGGAATAGGGTGATAGCAGTAGTTTACATTCTCAGTAAGCCAGGAGACGAGAATCTCAGAAGAAAGAAGGAATTGCTTCTCTCCTCACTCTCCCTTTACTCTGTGGGAAATGGCCCTTTGGGGAAGCTAAGTATGGTCCAAGGGAGCTAGATAGGAAGAGACCAAAGAACATATTAGCAACAGTTGTTGTGAAGCATGTAGTCAATTTATATTTGCCCATATATAAGGGCAACCAAAATTGATTTGGCTTTATTTGGCCATTAATTGCCAGTTACACCTGGATTAAAGGGAAAGCACAACACACACACACACACACACACATGACCCAACACATAGCAATTACTTGTATATGGGGCCATGAAAAATCAGGTGCATTTAGGGTTCATTTATTAGTTATTGTCCACCAGTAATGAATGAGTTGTGTGTGACTGGGCTGGTACATTTATTTTCAAACTAGTAATTTTTTTGATGGTGTGGAACAGGTTTTTGTAAATGCCTCAAAGAAGAGAAAAAAAAATTGGATACAATGTATGATTTATCAGTTTGCCAGATATACTTTGTACCATTTTGTTGAACTAAAAACCCTCCTAATTTGGACATAAGGCCTTTACTTAAATAAATATATTAGAAAATATTATATGTAAATAAATATATTAGAAAATGCAATCAACAAATTGGCTAATCCAGGGTAGGGAACCTGCTGGACATCACATGGCTAATCACTTATGGACACTGGTTGGTTGTTTAGGTGTAGAGATAACATTAGGTTTTAAAAAGCTTTTTTAAGAAGGCAAGTATCTTACCTGGTTGTCATTAGTACTTAGGAACAAATTAGTTATCACCAATAGACACTAGTTAGTTGATGTTATTACCCAGTTGATGAGAACTTGGAGTATCTTTGAATCTTCTACCTGAAGTAATATCTATTCATTGGAATGAAGGTGAGGGTGGGTAGGGAGTGAATAGAAAGTACTATTAGTTGGGGTGGCTAGGTGCTGCAGTGAATGCAGTGAATGACTCCCTGGAGTCAGGAGGACCTAAGTTCAAATCCGGATTCAGACACAACACAAAACTAGCCGTGTGACCTTGAGCAAGTCACTTAACCCCAATTGCCCTGCCTTCTCCCCTCCAAAAAGAAAAGAAAAAAGTGCTCTTAGTGCAGTTCATCGTAATAGTGGTAAAGAGGATGAGTAGAGTGATATTTAGAGAGTGAGTGTCACATAACTAATGTTATAAGTTTCAGTGCTGGATAATCCCATTTTGAATGTCACGGAACTAGTTTTCTCAAGAAGTTTGTATCCTTATTTATGTAAGTGACTAATCTTCCAGTAAGTGGAGCGAAGCTATTTGTCTCATCACATATAGATACCAAGACAAAGGCAGACTTAATGGGATTACAAAAGATTCATATCTACAAATTAAGAAGACACATGGTTTAGCTATGTAAATAATATCACTGAATTCCTCTCAATCCATAGTAAATGGGCAGTCCAAGGCAAGCTTCCTCTTGCTACATTTTGACTGTGGAAACTATGACACAGCCTGTCTCCAGTCCCTACAACAATGCCTTACACACAGTAGGTAATTAATAATTCTTGGTTTAATTGAATTGTCTCTATGCTATAAGAGAGATCCGTCAATTGTGCAAATGCCAACTATCCATAAGTGTAAGACTATCTGCCTGTATACAAATCCCATAGTCCCACAATGCTTTGCTTATCGGGACAAATTCTCTTTAAACTACACCTCCTAAAAGCCTGTGCATAGGCTCTACAGTGTGACAATGGACTCTGCTTAGGTAGCTTCATCTTCAATATTGACATTTTTAAGTATTAGAGAATCTCACAAGAGGGGATGGTAAGAAAGGGACAAAAATAACAGTTGGGTCCAGCATGGTCCTAGACAGTACATTACCAACTGATTGGGATGACATGAGAAATCACAGAATGAAGCAGTTACACCACAAGATCCAAGATCTAGATAATGCTCTGTGGTTGCCATGCAAAGAAACCAGTACTCCCTTCCTGGTCTACATTTGTATTGATTCCCTATATATCTTGTATACCATACCTTTATTTAATGGTCAATTTGATGTGAAAGTGGTTTCCCCAATTGGTTTTTCCTTTAATTCTAGTAAAACTGATTTTTAAATATATGACTTTTAAAATTTTTGTCAAATCAAAATTATACATTTTGCCTTGTTTGATCTCGTCTATCTCTTGCTCGCTTATTAATCTTCTCCCTAATTAGAGATATTAGGGCTATATTCTATGCTCTTCTGCTGTTCTTTCAGTCACTCTCTCTTCGCATATGCTCCCTCCTGCTGAGCATTCACCTATGGTGTGGGCACCATGAACTAAACCAAGGAGAGGGGAAAGATTTCCTCCCCTCACACTCTCTTATAAAACTGTGAGAAATGGATTGAAGGCATTTATTTCTGTTTTGTGCTTTGTCTTTTTCAGTTTCAGGTGCCAGGGATGATCCCCAAGAGGCCCAGCAGTTCAAACCATGAAGACCTCAGAGACAGGATTGCAAGCAGGATGGCAGGGAAGCCCTGAAAAACCAGGGTGCTAGAGACTTGAGCCCAAGGGGGAGTTTTATATTGGGAAATAAGACTATTCTCTATGGGAACTGATCTAAACTATTAACCTATCCCCATCCCCTTCCCTCCCCCAGAGACTGAGGGGGAACAAGAAGGAAAGGGGATTGTGCCTCCCATGTGTTGGAAAGTTAATGTATTTGTGATAATATCTTTGAGTAAATATTTTCTTGTAGTTGGTTGTCTTTTGTTCTTGAAGAGGAATCAAATGAAATCACGATGTTGAGGTCAAGGTACAGTGTGTCCAACTGTGACTGATCAGACCAGTAAGAGTTTGGAAGGCTCTACCACAAGCTGGGCACAAATTGTCTGTATGAACATTTGGAGTGGAGCTGTCTCTAAATTTGTGTATCTCACATTTCTTCTAAGCTACTGCAAGTCTGCTTTTCTCAAAGAGTACAGCACCTTCTTTGATGTGGGCACGCCATGCTGGGTGGTCCTGTACTATTGTCTCCCATGTCTCACAATCGATTCCAAACTTCTTCAGAGAGACCTTGAGAGTGTTGCTTCTTCTGACCTCTATGTGAGCACTTGCCTTGTGTGAGTTCTCCATAAAATGGTCTTTTAGGCAAACACTTTTGGCATTTGAACAATGTAGTCGCTGCACTCTTTACAATAGGGTTTGAACGCTTGTCAGTTCAGCTCAAGAAAGAACCTCGATGTTTGGTACCTTATCTTGTTGGGTGACCTTCAGAATCTTCCTAAGACAATTCAGATGGAAGCAATTCAATCTGCTGGCACCTGACTGGCATGCTGTTCAGGTTTCACAAACATACAATGAGGTCAGCCCAATGGCTTTGTAGGCCTTCAGTTTGATAGTCAGTCTCACAGAGGTGGGGTACTTGCAGCCACAACCCTTTGACTGAATCCAAACTTCACAGAACAAATCCTTTCATTAAGGGGATTTGTTCTGTGAAATTTGTATTCAATCAAAGGGCCATGCTTGAGAACCTAGAGGGGCACATGTGGCCTCGCCGCTGCAGGTTCCCCACCTCTGGAGACTCCCAAACTCTTAGCTAGCCCTGGCAATGCCTGCTTCAACCTCATCATCTATGTGTGCATCCCTGGAAAGGGTACTGCCAAGGTAAGTGAACTTATTCACAGCACTCAAAATTTCTTCACTTGCTGTAACTGATGGTTCCACATACATATGAAATATGTATATCTGTGATTTTATCTTAGAGTAAATATTTCCTTGTAAAGGCTACTCTGTTAGTAGTTAAATAGAACTGGGATACAGAGAACTCACCCCCTATAATTGAGGCGCCACTGGTAGGAATTGTAGCCACTTAGAGAGAACCTAGACACTCTCCCCCAGTTCTCTTAAGAATATCTGAGAATCTTAAGGGAGGAGTAAAATCTAACCTACTTGACCTGACAGGAAGTGGGAGTCATGGTAGTCTGTGGTACACGTGGGGCCTCATCTGGGATAAAATTGGGCATTTTTTCAGAGAGCCCTAAAGTGATTCTCTGCCTGGGACTTTTGATTCTAGAGACCCTAAACTCTGTGATCCTAGAGAAATTTGGCATAAAAAATAATTGGTTGTAAACATCACGTCATTTTTTTTTCCAGGTGTATGTTCTCTCACAAGTCATTGTCATTAGTGCAATTTTGCAAAACTTTCATTTGTTGACTGTTTGGCTAAATACTGATACTTTTTGTATTCCTGAATTCTGTAGGAGGTATAATATATTGATATGTTCTATATTACTGAATCCTATGGAAATACAGATATTTAATTTCATGTTAGAAATCTGGAATAACTAAGTTGATACTGTCTAGTAGAAGTGTTCATGTTATTCTTTTTGCATTTATAAAAACCTAAACTGCCTTTTGTGAAAGCAAAATCTCCCATAATTTCTTTTTTTCTTTAAATTTTTTATTTATTTTAGTTTTCAACATTCATTTCTTTTATTTTTTTGGAGGGGGAGGGAAGGGAAATTAGGGTTAAGTGACTTGCCCAAGGTCACATGGCTAATAAGAGTTAAGTGTCTGAGGTTGCATTTGAACTCAGGTCCTCCTGACTCCAGGGCCGGTGCTCTATTCACTACACCACCTAGCTGCCCCTCAATATTCATTTCTATAAGATTTTGTGTTCCCCCATAATTTCTTAGGGTGAGATTGTTTGTGCCTAAAATCCACAGCAAATCCATAAATAGCTGATATTCTTTGTCATTTTCCTAACTGAGCCTATTTGTCTTTTGTCTCCCAAATGTTATTAAGAGCTCCTCATCTCTCCTCCACGATTTCTATGTAGAATTAAAATTCTACAGTCCCATGGGAATTGTCTGAACTCTTTGAAATCTCCCTTCCCAAATGATGGGATGCATGTCAGATTTTGCCCAATTCCTTTTCTTCTATCACCAACTCTAAAAAGTAATGATCACTTCCCTCACTCCCATCCCCCATGAACTTCCCATATTTTTCTCTCTGATAACCAACTTTCCATTAGTGAAAATCAGATCCAGAATAGAATTTCTCTTTATTGTTTCATTCACCTTTTGAAGGATTAAATTATCATCAGAACAAGTCAGGGCCCAATGAATAGTCATATTCTACACTATATCATAACCATGCTTATGTTCACTTAATGACATCTTATACTATCTGTAGACAAAATAGTTAAGAGGGAAAACAATTTTTCAAATACTAAACTTGCAAACATAAACTTGTAAAGTCAAGATAAATTTTTATTTCCTATTTTCTCCAGGACTGGGCCTGCTACCTTTATGTATAAATTCATTCCCTATATTCGATTACATTAATTGATCATCATGATGAGCACATGCAAAACATTGCCTCTTCCTCAACTGGGAGAAACTCTGTTTGGCAATACCCCAGAACATCTTCTCAATTATCTCAAGACTGGGTGGGCAGGAAGTGGGAATGAGGAGAAGGGGAGTAAAAGTCTCAGACTAAAGTCATTTACAGAAATATGGCTCTCATACAACTGAAATAGTTGGGAACTGAGGTGTAACAATCCACAAACATTAGTGCAGTAACTCCCAAAATGTTCAAATTCCCTAACCAACCATGAGTGACAGGCAGGGTAGAGAGTAAAAGTGAAAGGGGGAAAAAGGGTTGATTTCTTAAGAGCAAGAGATTTTAACCTGGGTCCTACATTTTAAAAAGAAATTTGATAACTATTTCAATATAATGATTTCCTTTTTAGTCCTATAGATTTCATTTTATACACTTAAAAGCAGGATTCTGAAAGAGATCTATAGGCTTCATCAGGTTTCCAAAGGGGTCTTGACACACAGAGAAAATTTAAAAATCCCTATTCTCATCTGAACACTAACTGTTGTTGATGAAAGGCTTTTTAATGTTGTATCTTTTGCAATAGCAACCATCTCAGACTCAGGAGTCCCACACTGCTGTCTGGTTTTCATCCCCAGATTATTCCAGACAATTTTTAAGCCCAGTTCAATTTTAGTAGCATGCTGATAATGTGACACAGAAATTCCCTTGGACTTGGACTTTCAATAACTAAGATAACTCAGGACTGAAAGCACCTGTCTCTTATCCCCTTAATGCACCAAGCACTGATGCATGACTGACTGAAACTCAGGCCCTGGAATGCCCTCCTGCTGAGTTCTTTCTCCTGAGTTAATCTGCAGATTCTAAGCATCCAAGATCAGCCTTTATATGCTGTTCTCTGTTGGCCTGATGGGCCTATAGGAATCTCAAGGGGCTTCTTTTTACAGATGTGGACAAAGCTGGGAAGTAGGAAAGGGAGCAGTCAGAGGAGACCCCTGTGAGAGAAAGGAGGATGCCCATGAATAGCTCTGGTACACAACAGTAGGGGCTTTATGTAAGTCGGGGAGTTTGATGAGAAGGATGAAATGTGATCTCATTAGTCAGGTCTACATACCTGAAGGAGCCTGACATTCTCCTGCAAAAGAATCAGTCATGATATTAGACTGCCAGAGACAATCCCAGTAATGGGTCAGAGGTCAGACATTTCTTGAAATAATGGAGAAAAAAATATCTCACACATGGTTACATCCTGGGAATGTGTCCCTTCTCACATTTCAATTTTATTTTGGCTGGATCCCCTGCCCCACCCTCCTCCTCCTCCTCCTCCTTTTAATATGATGGCTTTCCTGTCCCTGATGGAATAGCAGGGGGAAAGCTACAGGAGGTGTGAAGTGGGGAAAGGATACTAGAGTTTTGGAGGACACAAATCCAAATAAGTTTTAGCAAGGGAGGAAAGCAGCTACAATAAGTCACTAAGAGGGTTCAAGGCATCGTCAATGGAAAGCTGTACAGCCTACAGTGGTACAAAAAGCACTGGATAACAAAAACCATATTGATAATGATGATGATAATCAATATTTATAAATCTAATATTTTCAAAGAACTTTACATGAATCATCTAATTAGAAGGCAAGTCTCCACTCTGTCACTAATTATTTGGGTCACCTTGGACAAGTCAACTAATCGCTCTGGGCCTCAACTGTGGGAATAAAAACAATTTTCCTACTTAAATGTACAGGACTTTCCAACCCTATGAAAGGACCCTATAAATAGTGTTATCTAACTCTAGTTCATAGACAAGGAAAAAGGGCCCTAAAGAATCTAAGAAATTTGCACAAGATTACAGAGGGAGTTAAAGGCTGAGCTAGGTCTGGCAAGGAGTCCTACTAGTATAATATTCTTTCCATTATGTGAAGTTGTCCAGGGCAACAAATACATGCTTCCTGCAGGACTGTGTCCACAGCTGTCACTACTCTATCCAGACCCTCAACCTAGTCTGGGATCCTAGAATAGCATAAACCCTTCTAATCCCTTAGGATCACAGGCTCTAGAGTTGGAAGGCATCTTAGAGGTCATTAAGCCCAATCTGCTCATTTTACAAATGAGGAACCTGAAACCCAAAGAGGTAAAAACTTTTCTAATGCCACTCTAAAAGGCAGGGGACTTGAGTTCCAGTTCCCTCTCACTCCTACAGACTAGCTCAATAAATTCAATAGAGCTGAAATTCAAAACTCAATCCTTTGATTTCAAATCTTATGTTCTTGTCACCACATCACAGAAGCCTTCTTTAGCTTCATTATTTAAGAAGTTCCAAAAACTTTACAAAATTAGCAAGCTTGCTTATAAAGCATTTCAGAGAAGGAGAATGTGGAAGCAGGCAGGATTTCACAAAACTGGAAAATGAGACACAGATTAAGATATGATTAAGTGAGTTGGCCGGGGTCATGTACAGACTCAGTGGAAGTGCCAGGAGGAAGGAGTCCTAAGTCATCAAACACCCATGTGCTGATCATACTTGCTTATGTAAGGTATGAGATTCATTCAGTGTTTCTCAATAACTATGAAAAAGAACATGTTTGTTGAAACATGTAAGAACAAATTCATTCTCTAATAAGTATATAGTCAAGGAAATGAAGAGACAGTTTTCAAAAGAAGGTCAACTATCAACAACCATAATGGCAGGGATAGGAATTGGATCTGTGATCTCATTGATATAAAGAATGCCCTCTTCTGATGCAAATTGGTACCTTTTCCGAAAACAGTTTCAGAGAGTTTCCTAGAAAACTGAGAGGTTAAATGAAATGACTTTTCCAGGGTCACATTGCCAATATGTGTCAGAGATAGGACTTAAACCCAGATATTTCTGGCTCTAAAATCAGGTCTCTGTCTACTATGCCTCTTGCCTTATGTGCCACTGGACAAAGATGCTATTTCTCTTTGAATACTGGGATCACAAGACAACTTTAAAGGATTCATGATGAAAAATGTAATCCACTCAAGGTATAGAACTGATCAACTCTGAGTGCAAATTTGAAGCATACATGATTACTTTTTTTTGCAACATGGTTAATATTGAAATATGTTTTGAATGACTTCAAATGTGCAACTGATAACCTGTTGCTTGTCTTCTCAATGGTTGGAGAATAGGCTGGAAGGAGAAAGAGAATTTGGAACTCAAATTGTTTTAAATGAATGTTAAAAACAAATGAGGGGCGGCTAGGTGGCAAGTGAGTAGAGCAACAGCCCTGGAGTCAGGAGGAGCTGAATTCAAATCCAGCCTCAGACACTTAACACTTACTAGCCGTGTGTGACCTTGGGCAAGTTGCTTAACCCCAATTGCCCTCCAAAAAGCAACAACAACAACAAAAACAAATGAAAAGCAAAAATAGAATTTTTAAAGAATGAACACTAGAATCAGAAAATCAGAGAGATTTGCCTAGAGCACTTTAACAGAGGTTAAATGACTTTCCCATGGTCACACTCAGCCAGTATGAATCAGAGGCTGGACTTAAACACAGGTCTTTTGGGCTTTGATACTAAGTGAGAAAAATATTTATGGCAGCTAAGAACTGGAAAATATTTGCAAGTGAACAGTAGAGTGTCATAAGAAATTTTAAAAATATAAAAAATTCAGAGAAGCATGGAAAGACATATGAATTGATATAGAATGAAGTGAGCAGAACCAGGCAAACAATATTCACAATGATTATAGCAATCTAAACCTAGAGAAAAACAAAAGAGGAAATTAATTTCTGTGTAATTATAATAAGTACATGACTTCAAAGAAGAGATGAGAAAGCATATCTCCTTCCCTTCTTTGCAGAGGTGAGGGATTATGGTTGTAGAACACTGAATACATTCAGGTAAGTGGCTAATTTTGCTGAACTGTTTTTTTCTCTCTCTCTCTCTCTCTCTCTCTCTCTCTCTCTCTCTCTCTCTCTCGGCTACAAGGAATGGCTTGTTAGGAAGAAGAGAGGTATATTAGGGAATTAATGAAATGTAAAAACAAAGGTTATCAATAACAATTTTTAAATGACACTATGAAAAAAACTCTCTTCACTAATAATAGAAATGCAAAGTAAGATAACTAAGAATTCACTTTATACCCTACAGATTGGCAAAGATGAAAAGAAGAAAATGGTAAATGCGGTTGGGACATGACAGACTAATGAACCATTAATGGATTTGTGAACAGATTCAACTATTTTGGAAACCAATTTGGAATCATGCTTTTAAAAGTCACTAAAGAAAACATATTCTTTTACTATGTGATACTGCTAATATACTGCAAGGAGGTCAAACACAGAAGGAAAAGTTCTATATATGCAAAAAATTTATAACAGCAGTTTTTGTAATAGCAAAGAAATAGAAGGGAAGTGGTTGTCCATCAATTAGGAGACTTGAACAAATTTTGGCACATTAATGTAACATAATATCATGAGAAATAATCAATATAATTCAGAGAAACTTGGAAATATATTTATGAACTAGTAAAGAATGAAGTAAGCAGAAGCAGGAAAAAACTATACAATGACCATGATATCTTAAATGAAAACATTTTAAAATTTCAGAACCTTATCAATGTAGTATCCAATTGTAATTTGAGAAGTATGCCTCTTGGCTCTTAACAAAGACATGATAGATTATATGTTCAGAGTGAGACATACACTTCCACACCTGGCCAATTTATTTGTTTTATTTGGCTATTTATTTGTCATGAGGTAGGGTTTTATTAGGGATGGAGTCTCAGTGAAGTAATAGTGAAAATGAATAAAGACAGGTTGAAACAACTGGAGAAATAGTTATTGTTCATGGATAGGCTGAACCAATATAATAAAAATGATAATGCTACCTAAATTAATTTATTTATTCGATGCCACACCAATCAAACTACCAAAAAATCATTTTATAGGGCTAGAAAAAAAGTAATAAAATTCATCTGGAGGGACAACAGGTAAAGAAAATCAAGGAAATAAATGAAAAAAGGAGAAAGAAGGCAGCTTAGCAGTACCAGATCTCAAACTATACTACAAAGCAGAAATTATCAAAACAGTCTGGCACCAGAAAAGAAATAGAGTGGTTGATCAATGGAATAGATTGGGTATGCAGAAATAAATGACCATAGAAACCTAGAGTTTGGAAAAGCGAAAGATCTAAGTTAAAGGGGCAAAACATCACTATTGGACAAAACCTGCTAGGAAAACTGCAAAACAATCTGGTAGAAACTAACCACAGACCAACATCTCATACTGTATACCAAAATAAGGTCAAAATGCATACAATTTAGACATAAAGGGTAATATCATAAGCAAATTGAGGCAGCGTGGGAAAAAATACCTGTCAGATCTATGGATAAGGGAAGAGTTCATGATCAAACAAGAGATAGAGGGGGAAGGTGGGGCAATGGGGTTAAGTGATTTGCCCAAGGTCACTCGGCTAGTAATTGTTAAGTGTCTGAGGCTGAATTTGAACTCAGGTCCTCCTGACTCCAGGGCTGGTGCTCTATTCACTGCACCACCTAGCTGCCCCCATCTTCTTAATATTCAATATTTAATTCTCTTAATTTTGAATAAGGGAAGCCCTTTGTGATAAGAGTAATATCCATGAGGTCCTTGACACTTAAGCTAGGCCAACTGTGCTTGTTTTTGTTTTCTCTTCCCCCCACCCCCAAAGGGTAGGGAAGCTGTTCCTTTATTTGTCCCAGGGAAGGGTGAGGATGGTACTTCCCATTTTCCTAGGGCATAAAATGATAAGCCTACAAGAACTCAGTACCCCTTAGGCTGGGCTTATGTCCTATGGGTGACTGCTAAAAAGAAGACAGTGAGATTAAGTGAGTGGCCCAAGGCCAATCAGACTCAGTGGCAGGACCAGTAGGAAGGACTCTTGCATCATTAGATTCCCACATACCGAAACTCCTGCTTGTGCATGCTAAGGGACAGCAGAAAATTCTTTCTATATTTCTCAATAACTATTCAAGAATGTATATATGTATTTGCATGGAAAGAGGTTGTAAAAGAAAGAGAAGCTTGGATTTCTTTTCAAAACACACCCAAATTTAGAAAACAAATGACTATGGCATGTTTCACTACTGAAGAAAGACAAAAGCCATCATAAGACACTTGCTTCTAGTCCAATAGGCTGAATGTTCTTCAGTAAATAACCTTCAAACCATCCAGAGCTCTATACTATAAGGGGATTGGACTGGCATCTCTAGAAAGCCTTTTATAGCTTTATCATTCTATAAGGTGGCAACACATATTAGAAACCATTGTTTAGGTCCAGGAGATAAAATATTCCAAATGCAGTTGACCCTAAGGGTCATAGGTTCACAGAATCTGTGAGGGGAATCTCACAAAATTGATCTAGTCCAACACGGAACTGGGCAGGAATTCCCTCTACAATATTCCTGACCAGCAATTATCCAGCCTACATTAGGAGACCTACATTGACAACAACCTTATTACATACCATGACAGCCCATTCCTCTCTGGACAGCTCTAATTGTTTAGGAAGTTTTTCCTTATACAGACCTGAAATTTGCCTCCATTTAACTGCCACCCACTTCTCTTGGTTCTGCCCTCTGGGGCCAAGTAAAACAAGGTTAATCCCTCTTCCACATGGCAGCCTTTCAAATATGTAAGGTATGTCTTTTCTTCTCCTGGTTAAACATTACCAGTTCTTTCAGATAATTCTCTATAGCACCATTTTGAGTCTTACAGATCTGGATGATATAAATGCCAAAAACAAAATGAATACTATTCTAGGCTGCATTAATATAGAAAGATAGGATCATAGATTGAGAGTTTGGGATGTCATCTACTCCAATCCCCTCTTTTTATTTATTTATTTGTTTTTGTTTTTTGGAGGGCAATTGGGGTTAAGTGACTTGCCCAAGGTCAATGGCTAGTTTTGTGTTAAGAGTCTGAGGCTGGATTTGAACTCAGGTCCTCCTGACTCCAGGGCTGGTGCTCTATTCACTGTGCCACCTAGCCACCCCATAAAGTGAGCTGGCTTCTCTTTTCTTTTGTTTAAATTTTTTTGCTTTTTGGAGGGCAGTTGGGGTTAAGTGACTTGCCCAAAGTCACACGGCTAGTAATGGTGTCAAGTGTCTGAGGCTGGATTTGAACTCAGGTCCTCCTGATTCCAGGACTGGTGCTCTATTCACTGCACCACCTAGCTGCCCCTCTTCTCTTTTTACAGAGCAGAAAACTGAGGCCCAGAGAGATACAGTGACTTAAGTGATGAAAATAGGAAATATACTGTCTAGAACAAAGGAGAAAATATTCCTGCTATGTTTTTTAATGTTCAGACCACACCCAGAATATTTTGGTAAGTTTTAGGGACAACATTTTAGGAATGGTATAGAGAAGTTCATGTACATCCAGCAATGGGTGACCAGGATGGTGAGAAAGCTGAAGATCAGACCATAAAATAATTGGTTGAATGAATTTGGAATGTTAAGCCTGGAGAAGAAACAACCTGGGAGAAAGGAAGATATTATAGGTACATCCTATTACTTAAAATGTTGTATGGAAGACAGATTAGACTTGCTCAGATCAACCCCTGAAGACAGAACTAGGAGCATTAACTAGCAAAAGCTAGAAGGAAAGAAGATTTAGGCTTAATGTAAGTAAGAATTTTCTAATAATTAGATCTATGCCAAAGTAGGATAGTACTTCTTGACAAATACTAGGCTCCTGCTTCTTGGAAGTCTGAAAATTGAGACTGGATGACCACTTATTAGCGATATTAGAGGAGGGGTCCTTAGGTACAGATTGGACTACATGGCTTTTGACATCTAGGAGTTTTCATGTAAACAGTTGTCTAACCACACTTCCCCTCATCCTATCTTTGTAAAATCAATTTTCTTTAAAAATTCCAAGTGTCATATTTTGCATTCATTCCTTTAAATTTTGTTTTATTTGATTTGGCCCATCATTTTAGCCTCTATTTTTTTTGCTTTCTCAATCTTTCAAAAGATTAAATTATTATTAAAGCAACTCCTAATAAACCCCAATGGTTCCCTATCAGTTTTAGGAGCAAATGTAAAATCTCCTGCTTGACATTTAAATCCCTTTGTAACCTAGCTCCTTCCTACCTTTCCATTCTTCTCCAGATACTCTGTAATTCAATGACACTGACCTTATTGCTGTTCGCAGCCCAGCACTCCATGGTCAGACTGAGTATTTTCACTGGCTGTTCCTCGTACTTGGAATCTTCTCCTACCTCATCTCTACCTCCTGGTTGCCTTGGCATCCTTCAAGTCCCAGTTAAAATTTCATCTTCTACATAAAACCTTCCCTGATCCTCCTTAATGCTAGGGCCTTCCCTCTGTTGATTTTTTTCCAGTTTATCCTGTCTATATTTTGTCTATGTATAACTGTTTGCATATTGTCTCCTCCATTAGACTGTAAGTTACTTGAAGTCAGTGACTGTCTTTCTTTGTATTCCTAGCACTTAGCACAGGGCTTGGCACATTGTAGGCACTTAATAAATATTTTCTGACAAACTGTTTTGCTTCTAGGAAAGGAATTTTAGTAGTTGTCTAGAGAGCTGAAATTTCCTATTACTGTAAGTTATCATGGCCCTGAAGCAGATTTATAATGTTCTCCACACTCTTGATCTAATTCCTCTTTCCTCCCAGACAGAATAGATGCAACTTATCAGGTTCCCTCACATGAGTGTACTTCTTAACATTCTGTGACACTTCCTACCTCTTTTTCAGGTAATTTTGTTCATTATTCATAAGATATGCCCTTTGTGATAAATGCAGAATCTGCTAGGGTCCCTCACATGTAGGCTAGGCTAACTGTACTTTGCTTGCTTTTTTTTCCTCTCTCTCTTCCTTCTAAATGTAGAGAAGCTGTTCCTGACACTTGATTGGCCCCAGGAGAGAGAAAAGGTGGGACTTCCCACTTCCTAGGGCATAAATGGTAAATCCCCAAGAAGGTAGCACCCCTCAGATGGCTCTTGTCCCTCTGCTGTGTATTGCTATACCCATCTAACCTAATGGACACTGCTGTCCAGACTTGTTTCTGTATGGAGAGGAAGAAGGTCAAGTTGATCTGAATTGGTGTTGTGTTCTTGCTGAATATCCTTCTTATATTATCATTACTTTTCTCTCTCTCTAAATGCTGAATGATCTGGGAGTGTTTCATTTTGTTCTAATCTAAAACGTGAACCAGAGATCCATGCTGAGTTAAACCTGACCTACAAAACACTTTCTGACCTAAATCCCAATATTTGCATTTATTCTACTAGATCTCAGTAATATCTATGACATAAAATGTGCTTATTTTTATTAGGACCTATAGTCTTTTTTTTTTGCCTTTTGGAGGGCAATTGGGGTTAAATAACTTGCCCAAGGTTACATGGCTAGTATTTTTGTGTGGGTGTTAAGTGTCTCAGGCCGGAACCGAACTTGGGTCCTCCCGACTCCAGGGCTGGCACTCTACTCACTGCGCCACCTAGCCTCCCCAGACCTCTAATCTTTTCTATTTGTTCCCCAAATTTTATGCATTTTTAGAGTGATATCTGTTTGATATGATACAGGTTTACTGCTGACTTTCTTCTCAGATATTGTCTCCCATAGATTACTGTTCCTCTCTTTGTCCTACATTACTGCTACTCTCAATGGTACAACTGCCACCATCACTGCCACCATTACTCCTACTCCTCCTCATAGCTTGGCATTTATATAGCACTTTAAGGTTTTCAAAGCACTTTATATGTTGCCTCATTTGATCCTCATAACAATCTTATGAGGTTGTTGTTCTTTTTTTTTAAAAAAGCAATGGGGGTTAAGTAACTTGCTCAAGGTTACACGGCCAGGTGTTTCTGGGTGGGTGCTAAGTATCTGAGCCTGGATTCAATCCCAGGTCATCCCGACTCTGGAGCCCATGCTCTTACTCACTGTGCTACCTGGCCACCCAGAGGTTGTTGCTCTTGCTTGGCCATTTTAGTCACATTTGACTCTTTATGACCCCATTTGCAGTTTTCTTGGCAAGGATACTAGAGTGGTTTGCCACTTCCTTCTCAAGCTGCCATTCCTTCTCCAGCAATCTTATGAAGTAGGTGTTATTATTATACCCATTTTGCAGATAAGGAAAGTGAAGTTAAAATATGTTAAGTGACTTATATATGGTCAGCTAGGTGGCACAGTAGATAGAGCGCTGGCCCTGGAGTCAAGAAGACTCATCTTCATGAATTCAAATCTGGCCTCAGACAATTATTAGCCGTGTAATACTGAGCAAGTCACGTAACCTTATTTGCCTCAGTTTCCTCAGTTTCTGGTAAAATGAATTGTAAAAGGAAACAATAAACTACTCCAATATCCTTCCCAAGAAGACCCCAAATGGGGTCACAAAGAGTCAGATGTGACTGAAAAAATGACTGAATGACAACAACAACAAATACTCAGAAGTGAGTAGTGATCATCATGTTTGACAAGTCTTGAAGACACTCTATCACATCCTAGAAACATGCCATGGCAGACAAAAGACATTCTTCTTGTTATATCAGGCTCAAAAATATCTGCCTTAGAACTCCTCTGTTGGGGGGGGACAGGGTTGCCAACTACCATGATTCATCTTTTTCCCCCTCACTATTACTAGTTTATTCCTCACCTAATGGCATTTGTGAGGCCACACCATCACTCCATGAAATTAAAGAAATTGCTTCCTCTAGAAATAGTTCAGTTTCCCACTTTACAGAAAACAAAACAAACAAACAAACAAAATCCTCATATATACTACTTAGCTCCAAGTATTCATTAGTCTTTTGTTCCCCAGTACATTCTTTAACCCACCAACCTTCTGATGTAAAGGTAAGGGTTTCACTTGGCATTTTCACATCCTTTTTCTTTTTCCCTGAGATTTCCCTATTCTTTCAAGTAATACGTCATTTTCTTTGATAACCTAGAAAGTAAACTTAAACCCTAAAACCAAAAACAGTTTGCATGCTGTGCATATATGGAGGTTACATGGTACCAGCAGAAATAGAAGCATGGCAAATACTCAGTAGGTCGTTGAAAACTTTTTTTTTTGCCCTTTATACTTGTGTGAAATAAGATCCATAGTCTTTTGTTTTCCTTTGTCTTAGTTGACTGATCTTTATGGTTAACTACTGCAGTTACCTGCCTATCTTCTTGACCTATTCAAGACTATGAAGATTTTGTCACAGGAGTCCTCTAACTAAGACTTAGTTTATTTAGAGTGCATTTCCTATCCTTTCTAGTAAAGGAATGAAATTTGTTCAGGTATCTTCAACTGGTAATATATTCCTGGCATATTCAAATGCAGACAAACACAAGCAAAAACCCAACCCACAAATACAATTATCTAATTCAGTCTATCTTGTGTCACCTTGCCGGATATCCAGATACCTTGCTGTAATGCCCTAGCTGCTAGGCTCTCTGTCCCCACTGTTAGGGATGGGGTGGGGGAAGGGTAAAGGGGAAGAAACAAGGTTAAAGATATTTAGGAGATGGAAAACAGAAGACACAACAGAGAGACACATGTGAGCAACAGAATCTGATATACTGATACAAGTCTAATTAGAGCTAGGTACTTTTCTCCATTTTGTTCCTAATACTTACAGATATATCTACATATCCCTGGTCATTAGACTCATTGTCCCAATGAGGATGATGTTTTATTTATTTTTTTGCAGACAGAAACAGACATAAGACCACAAGACACATGTAAATAAGACAAAAATCTTATCTAATTAAAATCTACCTACAATGTTTCACCTTGCTACCCACCTCCAAATATTTTTGTATACTTCTTTGGTTAGTAGAGAAGTTATACTCAGGTGTGGGTAAATAGGATTAATTTACTCAACAAGCAGAAAGAGATTAAAGCATATGAAACAATTATTTGGATTTAGTCATTTAAAGAATTCAATGAATTGTACATAGCTAATTAGATGAATGGGAAGGGAGGGTGGAGCCAAGATGGTGGAGTAAAAGCAGGAACTTGCTTAAGCTCCCTCACCAACCACCTCCAGTACCTGTAAAATATAACTAAAAATTTTTTAGAGCTACAGAATCCACAAAATAACAGAAACAAGTCTCCCACTGAAGGCAGCCCAGAGGTGGGTTCAGACCCAAGGTGGCCCGACCAGTGGAACAGACTGGTAGAAGTAGACTTCAGGAGAGTGAATCACCAGCAGATGTGGTGGTTTCCAGACTTCTAAACACATAAATGCCAAAGAGAAAGTAAAAGGTCAGTAGGGAACTCTGTTGGAACTGGGTGACAGAAGAGCATAGTCTGGCTCCTGCCCAGGGAGGCAGAGGTGGCGGAGGCACTGCAGCTGCAGCTGCTGCCACATGGCTACCTCCAGAGCTCCTGGCCTGCAGATCATAGCAGGACCAAGCAACCATTCAGAGGGTAATCACTCTTGCTTTGACCTGCTTGGATCTGGATAGCAGTCTTGGGTGGTGGTCCTGGGGGGAGGAACACCAGTGTGCCAGAACTTGTGGTGGCTATAGAGAGGGAACCCTCCTCATAGCTCTGACAAAATTTGTGAAAACTCCAGCAGTTTGGGACATAGCTCTCTCCACTATGGAAACAGAGTTCTACCATGGCAAAGAGTTCAAAAGTAAAGTAATTGGCTGGCAAGATAAGCAAGCAGAGGAAGCAAAATCAGACCATAGAATCCTTTTTGGGGGGACAAAATGGATCAAAACATGGAACCAGAAGAAGACAACAAAGTCAAAACTACTGCATCAAAAGCCTCCGAGAAAAATAGGAATTGGTTACAGGCCATGGAGGAGCTCAAGAAGGATTTTGAAAATCAAGTAAGAGAAGTGGAGGAAAAATTGGGAAGAGAAATGAGAACGATGCAAGAAAATCATGAAAAGCAAGTTAACAGCCGGCAAAAGGAGACTCCTCAAAAAATATACTGAAGAAAATAACACCTTAAAAAATAAACTACCTCAAATGGTGAAAGAGACCCAAAAAACCAATGAGGAGAAGAATGCCTTCAAAAGCTGAATTGTCCAGATGGAAAAGGAATTTCAAAAACTCGCTGAAGATAATAATGCCTTCAAAATTAGATTGGAGTAAATGGAAGCTAATGACTTTATGAGAAATTAAGATACTCTAAAACATATCTAAACAAATGAAAAAATAGAAGGCAATGTGAAATATCTCGTTGGGAAAACCACTAACCTGGAAAATAGATCCAAGAGAGATAATTTAAAATTATTGGATTACCTGAAAGGCATGATCAAAAAAAAGAGCCTAGACACCATCCTTCAAGAAATTCTCAAGGAAAATTGCCTTAATATTCTAGAACCAAAAGACAAAATAGATATTGAAAGAATTCACTCATTGCCTCTTGAAAAAGATCCCCAAAAGAAAACTCCTAGGAATATCATAGCCAAATTCCAGAGTTCCCAGATCAAGGAGAGAATACTACAAGCAGCCAGGAGGAAACAATTTGAATATTGTGGAAAAACAAGCAGGATAACACAGGATCTGGCAGCTTCTATACTGAGGGAGCGAAGGCTTAGAATATGATATTCTGCAAGTCAAAGGAGCTGGGATTGAAACCAAGAATCACCTACCCACCAAAACTGAGCATCATGTTTCAGGGGAAAATATGGTCATTCAATGGAATAGAGGACTTTCAAGTATTCTTTTTTTTTTTTTTAAGCAATTGGGGTTAAGTAACTTGCTCAAGGTTACACTGCCAGTTATTTCTGGGTGTGGTGCTGAGTGTCTGAGCCCAGGATTCGATCTCCAGGTTGTCCCAACACTGGAACCGGTGCTCTTACTCGCTGAGCCACCTGGCCGCCCCTAAGCAATTGGGGTTAAGTAACTTGCTCAAGGTTACACGGCCAGGTGTTTCTGGGTGGGTGCTAAGTGTCTGAGCCCGGGATTCGATCTCCAGGTCTTCTCAACACTGGAGCCGGTGCTCTTACTTGCTGTGCTACCTGGCTGCCCCGACTTTCAAGTATTCTTGATGAAAAAAAAACTGAACAGAAAATTTGACTTTCAATTACAAGAAGCAAGAGAAGCATGAGAAGGCAAACAGGAAAAAAATCATAAGGAACTTATTAAAGTTGAACTGTGTACATTCCTACATGGAAAAATGATAATTGTAACTCATAAGACTTTTCTCAGTATAAGGATAGTTGAAGAGAATATATATGTGTATATATATATTTTTATATACATATATGTATGTATAGGAGGGTGTATGTGTGTATAAATATATATGTGAGTGTGTGCATATGTATGTACATGTATACATAGACAAAGAGCACAGCATTAGTTGAATATGAAGGGATGATATCTAAAAAATAAAATTAAGAGGTGAGAGGAATTTAATGGGAGGAGAAAGGGAGAGATAGAATAGGGCAAATTATCTCATATAAAAAAGGAAAGAGAAAACTGTTACAATGGAGGGGAAGAGCAGGAAGGTGAAATGGAATGGGTCAACTTTACTCTCATTGAATTTGGCTTAAGGAGGGAATAACATACACACTCAATTGGGTATCTTACCCTACAGGAATGTAGTGGGGAATGGGATAAGAGGTGGGATGATAGAAGGGAGGGCAGATTGTGGGAGAGGGTGGTTAGAAGCAAACACTCTTGAAAAGGTTTAGGTTCAAAGTAGAAAATAGAATAAGAAGGGGTTGGGATAGGATGGAGGGGAATATAGTCATGTCTTTTACAATATAACTACTATGGAAATATTTTGTGTAACTACATATGTACAACCTATATTGAATTGCTTGTCTCACCAGTGGGGGTGGGTGAGGAGGGAAGAAGGGAAAGAATCTGTAAATCAAAGTTTTAAAAACAAATGTTAAAAAATTGTTTTTTACATGCAACTGGGAAATAAGATATATAGACACTGGGGTTTATAAATCCATCTTGCCTAACTAGGAAGTTGGGGGGGGGAGGGAAGAGATAACAGAGGGAAGGGATAAGGGAGAGCAGATTGGGGGAAGGGGTATTTAGTAGGCTCACTATCTTGGGTAGGGGGTAGGGTAAAGATAGGGAGAAAAGTTGTGACTCAAAACTTTGTGAAAATGAATGTTGAAAACTAAAAATAAATAAGTAATTACTGAGAAAAAAAAACAAAAAAAGAATGGGAAGGTCACATCTCACCATCTTGTCTTCATCCAGCTCTCCAGCTTATCCACAAGATATCACAAGAGACTTTGATGGCTTTCTGGAATCCAGATATGCTATGTCTATAACATTCTCCATCTATCATTCTCATAATCCTATGAAAACAAATGACATTAACCTTACATAACTTTTTTTTTCTTAATGGTAGCCCATAGTGACAACCACTTACAACCGCTTCCCCTTCCAAATAGTCATGAACCATCCCTTTAATAATTTACCCTAAAGTGTTTCTAGGAACTTAAGTCAAGCTTACCAAATTCATTTCCTTCCCCTTTTTGAAAATTGTTACATTTGTCTGTCTCCAGTCCACTGGCACCTCTTCCATTTTCTAGACTTTTTCAAAGATCACTGGAAGTGGCTTAGCAATTACATCCAAAAATTCTTTTAGTACCTGGAATGTAGTTTACACAAGCCTGAATGTGACTTGAACGTAGTAAGAGGTAGAAAGAAAACATGAGCTCTAACTGAAATTGGAGTTAAGGTCCTGTGCCTCCGGCATTGATTAGTTTATCCATTATAACCACAGGCAAATCCCAATTTCTCAGAGCCTCAGTTTCTTCACTTATGCCCCAGTTTTCTTAGTTTGCTGTAAACTGCATATGGATAATATTCCCTATATTTTTCATTTTCAACAGCCTCATTCCTCCCTGGGGAAACATCATCAATCAGTTTGAGATTTATTGAATGCTTACTATATGCCAAGCATTGTGCTAAGTGCTAATGATACAAAGAAAATTAAAATATGCTCCCTACCCTCAAGGAGGTCACCTTCTAATGGGAGAGACAACATACAAAGAACTATGTAGTACATCCAAAAATATATACAGTGAAGATAAATGGTGTCAAACCCAAATGAAAGCAGAGACCATTAAACTGTATGTGATGATCCCCAGGGACTGCATATTGACTTAGAAAACCACACATGTTTATGGATTTCACTAAAACATCAGCACTTTAAAATCAGATCGTAACTACATTCTGCTCTAGTTCAGGTTATACTCAGAAGTTTAGTGGGCCCTCTGGAAGGGCAGGGTGTCTGATATCTCTGGCATAGATGAAAGGGAATTTCAAAAAGAAGGTCTCTGGGGATTCAGGGGACCAGGAAAATTTAGGATAAATTTTGAAGGAAGCCAGGAGGTATAAGTGTAGAGGAAGAACCTTTATAGCATGGGGGACAGCCACTGAAAAGGCTGAAAAGTTATGAAATGGAGCATCCTGTTTGAGGAATCCACAAATAGGCCATAATCAGTGGATCTTAGAGTATATGGAGGGGAAGAAGGTGTTAGGGAAGCTGAAGGGGCCAAATGACCAAGGAAGGGCTTTATATTTGATCTTGGAAGTAATAAGGAACCACTGAAGGGGAGGTGTGTGATAGAGTCAGAGGTATTGGAGTGGGGAGACACTTGAGGCAGAAAGTCTATTGGAATTGTCCAAAGGAGATGATGCAGGCCAGTATAGGGTGATGGGTGTGTGAGTGGAAAGAAGGGGTTATGAAGGAGAAAAGTTATAAATTTAGAAATAACAAGACTTGGGAACTTATTGGATATGATGCAAGGTGAGGGCAAGTGAGGATTCAAGATCAAAGTTAAGAGGTTGGGTAGCTAGGAAGATGTTAGAACCCACAACAATAATAAAGAAGTTCAAAAGAGGGAGATTTGTAGAGAACAATAATGAGTTCTGTTTTGGAAATATTCAGTTTGAGATGCCTATATCTCCATTCTGAGATGTCCATGAAACCATTTGTGATGCAGGACAAGAGAGAGACTAGCGCTGGAGATAGAGATCTGGTAATTATCTGGATCAAGGTAATAACTGAATCCATGGAAGCAGATAAGCTTACCTAGTGTGATAATATAGATGGAAAAAAGAAGGGGGCTAGGACACAAATTTGGAGGAATGGTTTCGATCCAGCAAAGGAAACTGAGGTCATATGGGTAGGAAGAAAACTAGGAAAGAAGAGTAATGTCATGAAAACACAAAAAGGAGAAATTATCCAGGAGGAGGTGATCAATAGTGTCAAATACTGCAGAGAGGTCAAGAATGATCAGAACTGAGAAAGATATGGCAAGATTGAGTAGATTTGGCAATTAACAAATAATTGGTAACTTTGGAGAGAGCAGTTTCAATGGAATGATGAGGCTGAATCCAGTGTTTAGAAGCAAGTGAGAATAAAAGTGGAAATATCTGGTTAAGGAATTTAGCTGAGGAGAGAAGAGACAGAGGATGGCAGGTAGCAGGAATGGACAAGGTCAAGTGAGGTATTGGTTTGTTTGGTCTTTTTTTTAAAGGATGGGGGAGAGATGAGTCTTGCCAAAGGCAGGGAATGAAGGGCAGCTAGGTGGCACAGTGAATAGAGCACTGGCCCTAGAGTCAGGAGATCCTGAGTTCAAATTCAGCTTCAGATACTTAACACTTCCTGGCCATGTGACCTTGGGTGAGTCACTTAACCCCACTTGCCCATTGCCCTGCCTTCCCCTCTCCAAAAAGAAAAAAAAGTAGGGCATGAATCAGAAGTTAGGGAGGAATTAAAGATTATCAAGAGATCGAGGATGATAGTGGGGACTAAAGTGGGATGGATTCAAGGGAGTATGTAGAATGCCAAGGAAAAGGGGCATGTCTTCAGGTGAGACAGGGGTAGAGGACATAGGAAAAGACGTCTAAGTATTAGGAAATGAGGATGAAGGAAGAAGGAGTTCTCATCAAATGGCTTCAGTCCTTTTTTTGAGGTAAGGTCTTCAGCTAAGAGAATACAGGGAAGGGATACATGGCAGACTTGAAGAAGGATGAAAAGCATTAGAATAGGTTCAGTGGTAAGTCAGATAGCAAATCAATTAGGAAATTGTAAAAGAACCTTATATTGCTATAAGGTCCCAGTTAAGATTATATAAAATAAATTTGCAGTAGAACTAATCCAGTATGATTTTAAGATTTTTCTCTAGTTGTTTTCAGTAACAATGGAACCAAGGAGGTAGATGATGGGAGTAGTCCACTGTTGAGGTTTAGCAGGGTATGCTTGGCAAAGGACAAGGGCTTCAGGGATTTGAGACTAGAGGAGAGGATAGAACTTGGGGCTGGTTTACCAAAGGCTTATAAAAAGAAACCGTAGGTCATAGATTTAGAACTGAAAGGGATCTTTCTGAACTGAAAGGTCTACTCTAACCCCCTTATTTTACAGATGAAAAAACAGATTCAAAAAAATTAAAAAATAACATAACATCCAGTCACCTCTGTTCATAATCAGTATCTATACTCTACTTATGACTGAACTAAAATTATTTGAATTACACCAATATCATGATTATTCCCTGTCCTTTCTTATTACAGGTACATATTATAGATCCTGAGAGAAATTTTGGTCCCAGGGAACACTGCTATCAAGCTTGGTGTGTGTGTATGTGTGTTTTGTTTCATGTTTGTGCAAGTAACTCAAGGAAGCAAGTCTAGGTTTGAAATGCCTTGGAAGATTTCTCCACAGTGAAAATACAGTGACTTTGAATATTTTAGACATGTAATCCCTCAGTTTCCCCAGTTAAGTATAATATTATAACTTACAGAGAAAATGCTAATTTCCATCAGTGGAGGGAGTTTCCACAGAGGGAAACCACAGGACTCTAACCCTTGGATACTAATAGATGAAATTTTGTATAATCTTATCAAAACCAGGCCACTTACACTTCCCAGATATTTCTAAAGCAAGCCACCAGGTATAAATCTTCCCTCATTCCATCCACAGATCCCATTCGTGTTTTGTATTCTATTATTATAGAATTTAAATTCTTTGAAAGGAAGCAAAGTGGGGTAGTTCAAATCTGGTCTCAGACACTTACTAGTTAATGTGACCCTGGGCATGTCACTTATCCTCTGTCTCCCTATTTCTCCAATAGAATAATAATAGCACCTACCTCATAGGGTCGCTGTGAGAATCAAAGGAGATAACATTTATAAAGCATTTTGCAAACCGTAAAGTGCTATATAAATGCTATAAATTATTATCACAATCATTACTAATTACTTGAATCCCCAGAATTTAGCATAGCTCCTGGCACATTTTGAATGCATAATAAATGCTTTCATTCATTCATTCATTCACATACAAACCATAGTTTTGTTTGTGAGTATTTTTGAAAGAGACAGAAAGTTGGGCTGTAGTTACATCTCTGCCACCAATTAGCTTTATAGCATCAAAAAAGGTCTCAGCCTCTGTTGTATCTGAAAGCTGGGAAGAATACTATCTGGCCCACTTGCCTCACAATATTATGGAGAGCAAATAAAATAACAGGCACTTTACAAATTTACAAGCTCTATATGAATATAAAGAATGATATTACTTTATATTCACAAGGCCCCTTCTAACAGTTTATGTCAAAGCCTTTGATTGGCATTACTAATCCACCAACTTCTCTGCAAATGTAGAAAGTACTTGGGCTTTCCTTTTGACTGGGGGGCCCTGAGTGATTAAATAACTAATCCCAGGTTAGACAGGAGTATAACCTGAAAGGACCTCTTGATTCACAGGGCTTCTTAAATGTTTTCCACCTGGGTCCCCTTTTGGCATTTTGGCTGTTTTCATTGGCATTGCGTGAGCTGAGGGCTTGCACAATGCAACATGCCCATGCGTTGTGTTCAGAACCAAGGCTGCAGTGGAGTTGCATGATGCAACACAGGCAAGCTCTGCCAGAAACACCTCAGATTCATTACACATTTGATTTATAATTAATTTTTGGTTGTTGCACATTCACAAATCTTTTCTGTTGCCAAATTTTTTGGAACCCCATATTCAGTTATGTGACCCCATATGGTTTAAGAAATGCTACAGTTCCAACAAGAAGGCCCAACCTCAATGTCTGAAGGGCATACCCCAAACAAGTTGTGGGGGGGGGCGGGGCTTCTCAGAATCCAACTTCATCTGACATTGATTCAAGGAAATACAGGACATGAATTCTCTGAGATGACCATCAAATCAGTTCCAGAAAAATAGTTCTTCCTTGGACCTTGGACCTGGAACAAGATTAGCTCTCTAAGAGCTATTATTAGCTGAGACTTTCAGGTGAATTTAACTAGGGGTAATGCAAACCTTTCTCAGCTGCAATTAGGTAAACCTTATTTATGTCCTATAGCCCTGACATGCTATCTCCCCAGAAATGCTTTCTGAAAGTTTCCTGTCCTATTGTGTTGTCAATGTCCACTAGACAATGTTCTACTCTAAATTGTGGGTCTTCAGAAAATAATTAAAACAGGTGAAGGCTGATGGGATTCTCCAATTTGTGTTTACTTTCCTCCACGGAAAGAAAAGCATCAGCAATCAATTTTGGTCAGTCTTGCTGCCTTGGATAAATGCTGGCATTGGAAGAAAGGATGGAGGAAAAGAATAAATAGAGAAGGAGGGGCTCAAAAAGAACTACAACAGCAAAAAACAAACAAACAAGCAGACAAGAAACCCTCTCCACTTTTCTGAGCAAACTGTTCTGTCTTCCCCATTCTCCTACTCCCATTTTATGGACTATGCTGTCATAGTCCAAGGTGTTTAGGACATAAAGTCCTGGAACTATGCCAAGTTTCTCTCTGCTCATGAATATAGGTAACACTTGACTTTGTGGATATTGATGCTTGAGTCAAAAAAGTTTTCCTTTGTTCTGATGCCATGATTGTTTTGGTCTTATCCTGGGGTCTGAGAAATTTTTAAAAAACCACAAAACAAAACTATTTGATAGGTGTGTTTCAGTATAATTGTTTTCATTTGTAATCCTCTATATTTTAGTTTACACATTAAAAAATTATTTTGATAATGGTTCCACAGGCTTTGCAGTCTCCCAAAGGGATCTATGACATAGAAAGAACTCCTGCTCTAAATTATCTCTTCACTATCCTTACCACCCCATTCCCTAGGTCCAAACCTTTCTTTTCTAGCTCCTGAGAATTTACTTCTGAGAAAACTGTAAAATAGATCTTCTGGTCCATTCACCATAAATCTCCTCCTCCCTATTCTCTCCCACTCTACCCTGGTCCTCACCGTCTCTTCTCCTATTTCCCTAGGAAAACATATTCTGAAGAAGAGAGATTTAGAAAAGCTCATTCATACACATTTTATAAGTAAAAACACTCTTCTCACAAAATCCCTGTAAAGGAGACAGTACAAGTATGATGGGAGCCAGATTGTCATAGTGAGTAGCGTACTTGGTTTAGGGTCAATAAGACATAGTTTTGATACTTACTGTCACCCTTGGCAAGTTGTTAGCCTCTCAAAGCCTGTTTCCTCATCTGCAAAATTAATGCTTTGGGCTAGGTGTCTTCTTGGGTTTCTTCTAGCTCTAAATTTATGATAGTAGGATTCTATAAAAGGAATTTGCCGACTGTAAATAGTTCAATGGGAGCTCCTATCCCTTTATACAGATAAGGGGACTGAGAAAATAAAGGATTTGCTTGTGATCATGTGACTACTAAGTGTTTGAGACAGAATGCAAACCCAGGTCTCCTAACCTCAAATTCAGAGATCTAAGTCACTAAATACACTGCCTTTCACCTAAATGTAAATAACTAGTAAGGTGTATTGGGTCTCCCCAGACCTAAATGTTTTCAAAGACTGATGAAGTCTTAAAAAAGTCAAAACAATGAGTTGTAGAATTAGGGGCAACTGAAACCATCTGAAAACCATCTAAAGCTAATATTAACTGTGGAATTAGGGGTACCTGAATTTGGCAGTAAAAAAGAATCTTCCCCAGGTCCCTGAAGATATACTATGTGTTTACTCAACAATGTTGCCTCTGCTTCCAATCAGTCTAACAGAGAAATAAACTTCTTAAGGACCTAGAGAAATGACTTCTGGGCAATTGTTTCTCTCTCTCTCTCTCTCTCTCTCTCTCTCTTTTTTTTTTTTTTTTGCTTTTTGGAGGGCAATTGGAGTTAAGTAACTTGCCCAAGGTCACAGGGCTAGTTTTTGTGTTTGTTTGAGGTCGGATTTGAACTCAGGTCCTCCTGACTGTGCCACCGCCACCCTGGGGCAATTGTTTCTGAGGGAAACAAAAACATTATCTTGATAATTAGCCAGAAGAAAATAGATTTTAAAACGATATTCCATAAAGAAGGGAGGCAATGACTTTAATAGAAACTAAAAACATGTTTGTTTGCCTTTTGGAGGGCAGTTGGGGTTAAGTAATTTGCCCAAGGTTACACGGCTAGTTTTTTTTGTGTGGGTGTTAAGTGTCTGAGGCTGGAACCGAACTCGGACCCCCGACTCTGGGGCTGGTGCTTTACTCACCGAGCCACTTAGCCGCCCCATATCTTTTTTTTTTTTTAAAGCAATAGGGGTTAAGTAACTTGCTCAAAGTTACACGGCCAGTTATTTCTGGGTGTGGTGCTAAATATCTGAGCCCAGCTTTGATCCCCAGGTCATCCCGACACTGGAGCCGGTGCTCTTACTCGCTGAGTTAAAACATGTTTTTTAAAGGAAAATATAAGCTCTATTTAAGACTCAGAGTAGAGAGCATTGGGTTGGAATCAGAGGGGATGGGCTTGAATTTCCACTTCTACTACTTACTAGCTATATGACATTGGGCATTATCCAAACTCTGGGTATAAGCTTACCTTCACCTATCAAATAAGAGAATTGGATTTTTTTTTTACTTCTAAGGATGCTTCCAACCCTAAATCTATGATGCTCTGATCTTTTTAAAATTCATTTGATGAGTTGTGAGGACATGGTTGTTTTTTTTTTTCACTCATTTGATTACTGTGAGGACATTGAATTTTGAAATATTGTTAGGGAAAAGAGAGTCAGGAGTGGAAGTACGAGGTGAACCAGTCTCTGTGTATACTGTTTTCTCCTGATGTGAAATTCTAACCATCAACAGCAAGATATATATTCTGAAACAGGAAGAGTTAAGCAAATCACAGCTGAAATTGTTTAAGCAGCTGGCTTAACAAGGTTCTCCCAAAGGATCCAGAAAGGATATGGAATTATCAGGACCCCTAAGAGATCAATATTAGTACGATCTAACTTAGGAAATCAATATTATTAAATTCCTCAAGGTTAGATGGTGACTAACCCTAACTGTGAACTCAATGGAGCAGAGGCTCCCAGCCTTTTTCTTCAAAGAATCTAACTGGGGCAGGGACTGGGAAGTACTGACCTGACACTAAGGGACAGGAACCTTGTCAGAAACTACTGCTTATACAACCCTACTAACCAAAAATGTGAACATTTGTGATCTATGGGGGGAGGTGGTCCACAGATGTAGAAAACTACTGGTTTTTAGCAGCTGCAGTCAGTCTTAAAGAGTTTCTGGTCAGGCTGGGGTTACTGACTACATGATATAATTTCCAGTCCAAAGAGATACAGCATAGGTGGGTTTAGTTAACTGTGGTGAAGACGAGTTCAGAACTAAAGAAACAGCTGTTCAAATATCAACAGTTATCGTCAGAGGTAGAGAGTGAGCAGCAGGGTCCTTGAACCTTTTTGAAGAAAAAAAAAGTGGCTGGGTAAAAAGTTAAGCAACTGAGAGGAAGCCTTCCCCACCCCCCAATAAGAACTATGAACACCAAGTGCCTGAAAAAGGATTTCTGTGTTGTTGTTTTTAACTGCTTGTGGATAACTTTCAGGGGCTGGGCATTTTGTGGGATTGGGAAAATTCCTAAGATTGAAGCTTCACTTATTAAACACATTTTTTTCTCCATCTTTGGCCAAGATGAAGTATTCTGGGTGGATTAATAAAGCTGTAAACAGGTGGGTCCTTCTTATAGAAACTCCTCATAGTTCAGGGGCCAGAGGCTAATGCTCCCCAGGCCTTCTCTGTCTAATACCTTGTTAAATAACTTCCTAAGACAAGTGGACAAGCCATCATATATGATATTAAAACCTAGCCGAGGTGTATCACTACCAAATACTATGGAGCTTTAGTGCTAATGGTTTATCTAATAGGTATTCTGTCACCAACCTCCAAGATGCTATCATCAAATTTGATTGTGGCTCTCTAATTAGTTAGGCTCTTGGCTATATAATCTTTTTTTTTCCTTAGGTACACATTTCATCCAGAGGGTGTCTGAGTCTGGCATTCACTCCAAAGGAGGAGGGGGGAAATGGTGCATAAAGTTTCCATTATGCTTGAAAAGCAGAACCATCTGTTAGAGGCATCATGACACTCCTTGGAACGCAGCCTTGGAAACGGTGTTTACCAACAGAGAGTTGGCATCTCAAAGAACTCAGGGTCTTGGCACCAGCAGCTCTCTCCTCCCTGGGCAGGGAGTATCCCAGAGTAGACACAAAACAACCCTTCCTGTAGCTTTGTGAGCCTTAGAAGCTAACATTTGGATATCCCTGTGTACCCATGGGCAAGTCTCTCATGGTAGGAAACACATTGAACTTGTGTTTCACAAAGGACATCGGAAAGAACAAGGTCACCTGAAGTGTAACATATCTTTTGGGTCTGACTAAGAAAATCTTCAGAGTGGTGATCCACCAGATTCTATTTCCAAGGGAATTGGTGAAAAGTTGAATGTTACTCAGGGCCAGGGGCATGACAGAGTCAGCTTGAACTGGCTCAGGAGACATTATTAAATTTTCAGTATGAGCATTTGCACCTTAGAAATTATAACACAAAATCAGGGTTTAATTTATTGTTTTGTTGATTTCCAGACTTAAGAAAGTGATAGACAAAATATTAATAGTGCAGATTAAACTTAAAAGTGGGTCACATATATATGTTTTGCAGAGAGAAGGCTGTCAAACATTCACCAGCACACTCCAGATTCAGGCCTAGGTCTCCTTTAAAGTAAATAATAATAACTTACATGTAAATAGCATCATAAATTTAGAGCTTGAATGGGCCATTAGAATTATCTAGTGTGACCCCTGCTTTTTGAAAAAGAGAAAACAGAGGCCTAGGGTGGTTAAGTGACTTGCCCTAAGGCATACAGATAATAAATAGCTGAGCTGGGATTTCAACCCTGGTTCTCAAACTAAAACTAATGTGATTTCCACTACCAAACCCACACTGAGGGTTTACAAGTGATTTCTCTCATAACAAACTCTTCATTTTACAGATGAGAAAACAGACTCAAAGAGTTATTAAGTCACTTGACCAAAGTCACACAACTGGTATGTGATGGAGCTGTGGTATTTTTTACTCCACAGCCAGTGTGGAGTAAATACTATTCTGTCAAGTAAAGTTTGAGGAACCAGTTTCAGACACATGGACCAGACGCCAGAATTGGATAGATTGCCTAAAGACTTCACCTACACTTTAACTCCTAGTCTTTTTTTCCCTACTATTCCCTCCCTGCTTCTAACCCAAGGGCAGTTAAGAGTTTATTCTAAAGTGCTAGGGGTGAGATGGGGCAGATGTGGAACATTACCTGTAATACTGTCAGATGCTTTCAAAGTTTTTATCAAATTTACAGAATGGGTTTTTTTAAAGATTTTTTTGGTTATAGAGCTTGGCTTGAGGGGGGGGGGGGGGGGAATACAAAGGGAAATTTAGGTGATCTACAGACAAAAGATCAATGAAGAAAAAAAGTTGAGTATTTCGTGCACCCTCCTCCTATACCTTTTGCCTGTGTTCTATTTGATAGGTGGAGTTGGTGTATTAAAGGATTCCATTTGAGACATAAAAGTTAGGATGGCATATTCCAGGCTAGAAAGGGGCATAGAGACCATCTAAGCCACCCCCCTCATTTTATAGTTACTTAGAGAATATAAATGATTTGCCCAAAGTCACTCAGATCCAGAAGTTGCATCTGCCATGTCCATCTAGCTCTCTTTCCATTCCACCAGACTGCTCAGGTCTGCCCTTCCTCATCTTTGTTAGCTCTCTCCCTGCTCCTGAATATTTGAGGCACTCCTTTCTCATCTCCTCAACCCCACCAAATCTCTGGGCTGGCTCCAAGTTTGCACTTCATCTGAAAGGCTACCCCTTCTTTGTGGGGTCAACATGTTCAGAAGTCTGTGCAGAATTCTGAGTCATCCCTAAGGAGGAGACAACCAGAGGAAGCAGGAGTCAGAGGTCTCTGCCCTGGAGAGACTCCTCAACTGAAGCCGGAGACAGGGCAACCACACATGAAAATGCATTAAAAAAAAAAACCCAACCCACAAATAACAGAAACATATAAACATATGCATAACCAATTACAGCTGTACTGAGATATGTACACAAGACTGAGGGGCACCCTCGAGGGCCTGGATCCAGATGGGGTTAATCTCGGGTCCATCTCCACCCACATCCCCCCAATGCCCAGCCCCTCTTTTCAGCTCCTTTTCAGTCTCTTTTGTTTTTAATTAGCCCTGAACATCCTACAGGCCAAACTCACTATTGTCTTGTGGGCCTTCCTCCTTCGCACACAAAGAAGGTGCTTGTGGAGTATTGAACCCCAGCTTCTCAGGGGCCAACAGTTCTGAGGTTTGGTTAGTAGTTCCCTAGGAGCACACAAATACATAGGACACTTGGTGTGGCGTCATTGTCTACTGGAGAGCATCTCCAGGCACATATGTGCCTCGTGAAGAGCCTGCCTCCACATTTCTGATTCCTAAGGAAAGGCAGTATTTCTATGGGTTGGTGTGCACTGGGGAGCTATATATTTGGAGTGCTAGAGGGGCGTTAGGTACCCTCATCCCTTCAGATGAAATGGCAAGAGGAGGGCTAGTTGAACCTCCTGACTGATCCCTTCTCCAGATGCAGGATGGGAGACAGAAATAAAAAGGCCACCAATTTAAGAGGGATTAAAGGAAAGACTTTTCAAGCTCTATATAATTAACTGGTGGAACTCACTGCTGCAGGGTATGGCTGGGGCCTGGAGCTTAGCTAGGTGTAAGAAAGAATCTGCCACGTGGGTGAATCAGAAGGGCATCTGCAGATACAATGGCAGAGATAAAATTACAGGGCATCTCAGTTTTCCTGCTCTAAGGCATAAGCTGATCTGGAGGTGGAGAGGGATAAAATTGTCTCTCTCTCCTCTGGCATAGAATTGCACAGTTAAGTTACATCTTTTTTGCAGCATCTAGCTTTGGAAATCGGGCCTTGGACTTGATGGATAGGGGGACTCTTTGAGCTGGGAATTTCCTCTAATGGGTTCCCTTGCAATTTTCTGTAGGGTTCAAAAGATAACTGCTTTTGGCAATGGTGAATAGTTACACACTGCTGCCAACATAGACAAGACCTTGGCATCTCTAGGAAATATTACATGCAGATATTTTGGTGATTAAAATCCTTAAGAGGGAAGAAAACATTATCTACATGAAGAAAGCCAACACTTTCCCCCTAAAGAAAATCAGTTACTTTGGTATTTTCTCTTTAGCTTGGTAACCCAATCAAATAAATAGCAATGTCTTTTTGGTCAACTGTACTGAAATGAATCACCTTTTTAAAAAAAAATGTTAAACTGAAAAACTCTCACTTTTTAAGAATGTATAAAACCTACCTTCTTGCATAGTATTCAGATCCCCAGAAACTTTCAAGGTTATATGACTGTGCCTGTCCTGGACAGCTAAGCTGAACACCGGCTTGGAACACAGGTGAAATTCTAGGAAAACTGAATTGGGCAGCTGACAGAAAGCAGGATTTGGGGCCAGAGGTCCTGTGTAACCTTTGGTCAAGTCATTTAATTTCTCTGGACCACAGTTTCCATATCTGTAAAATGAGGGGACTGGACTAAATCAAAGAAGGTAAATGAGCATTAAAAAAATATTTAATAACTATTTCAATACACTTGGTATATTTTATGAATTTACAACCATTATTTTGAGAAAGCATCTGTAGGTTTCACCAGACTGCCATAGGAGTCCTTGACATAAGGTTAAGAATCCCTGAACCAGATGACCTCTAAATCTATGAGCTTATAAAAAAAAAGGAAGAAATTTTCCTTCTAGTCAACACTCTCTCCCTTTCTATTTAAAATTTCAAAGAGGGACCTGTGCTAATCAGTGTAGGTTTCCCCTCCATTTGGTGTCATCAAAGGAGACTCATTTATCTTGACAACAGATTTATCCTAGACATTATTTTTACCCAGACACTGTGAAAGATTGTCTCATAAAATAGAAAAGCATATCCAAGGGAGCAGAAAAGCATAATTCTCAAACACAAAATGACAATATCTCTAGCATCTGTCCCGTCCCTCCACTCAAAGCCTCCACTCTATTTCAGGCCCTCATTACCTCTCTCCTATTCTATTACAACAGCCTCCTAATTGGTTTCCCTACCTCAAGTCTCTCCCCTCTCCAACCCAGCCTCCAAACAGCTGCCAAATCATTTTCCTAAAGTACAGGTCTGACCTAGTACTAGATAAAAGTACTAGATAAACTCCTCTGAGATCAAATATAAGCTCCTCTGTTCAGATTTTTTTTATTTTTAAGCTCATTATACATTTGTTCTCCTTCCCATTTTCAATTTTCCAATTAAATGGGTCTTCTACACTACCTCTCCTGTCTCAATGTCTCATCTATCCCTATTAGAGGTACCTTCTTTCCTTCAAAGCTTCTCAAATACCACCACCTATCTACCTAACTTCTAGTGCCTACCCCCTAAAAAATTACCTGGAATATATTATGCATATACTTAGGTATGTACACATTATTTTCCAAGATAGAATGTAAGCTCCTTGAGGGTAGGGACCACTTTATTTTTTTTTTGAATCACCAGAACCAGTCCAGTACTTGACAAAGGGTAGATAAGACAGGGGCTGGCCTATGATTTAGTTAATTGATATATGAAGGAACTCCTGGTGAAGAAACTCTACCAATTTAAGTCATACCTAAGTCTTCAAATTATGGTCTAGGGCACTGAGAAGTTAAATAATTTGCCCATTTACCCAGAGCCAATGTGTGTTAGAAGCAGAACTAGACCTGGGTCTTCCCACCTCTTAGGGTTGTTGTGAGGATAAAATGAAATAATATTTGTAAAGTACTTAGTACAGTTGGTACAAAGTAGGGCTTATAGAAATGCTTATTCCCTTATCCTATGTGTTCATGGTTATTGGGAATAGAAATTTGACATGAATGTAATATATGGATTAGGCCTATAGCTCAAACCCAGTGAAATATTCACATGGTTAAGTTTCAATTACAAGAATGGTCAAGTGTGTCAGGTTTTTCAAAGTTCAATCAGTTTATGAAATCTATAGGTTGTTTTCCAGTTTGAATTGGTTCACTGATGATTTTCTTTTTTTAAACAAAAACTTCATCTCAGTTCATAGTTCATTTAAAAAAATTATTATTTTGTGCAGTCCAGGATTCAGCAAATTAGGGTCATTCACTGTGACTTTGGTTTTCAGTTAAGTTTGATTTAAAATCCTGATAGGAAAACTGGAGCTGAAAATACCATTTCTGTAAATATCACCATCAAAGAAATCAAATTCTTTTCCCCTCTCCCTAGATCCCAGAATTATAGGCACCTAAGAGGATGCATTCTAGTTTCTTTGTCTACTTTAATGATTTATTTCTTTACAAGACTATTACCATTAAGGATTTTTAATATATGTATGTGTGTTAATTCTAGTGCCTTTCCTCTGATTATTTCCTGTTTGTTCTGTATATAGCTTATTTGTAAATAAGTTCTTTGCATGTTGTCTTCCCCTTTAGAGCATGAACTCCTGGTGCAGGGTCTGGTTTTTGCTTTTCTTTGTACCCCCAGAACTTAGCACTAGCCTTAGTGCTTAGTACATAATAGGTGCTTAATAAATGTTTACTGACTGACTGTGTGTGTGTGTGTGTGTGTGTGTGTGTGTGTGT
>NW_027186296.1:50146308-50168647 GCF_028583685.1 Petaurus breviceps papuanus | reverse complement strand
TGTGTGTGTGTGTGTGTGTGTGTGTGTGTGTGTGTAATTTGATAAAAGCCAACAGTGTGGGATAGGGACTCACCCTCTATTTGCCAAGATGTTTATGCAGCAGGAATGTTATTTATGAAAATCTGGAAACAGTGCTAATCTCCATCTTCTCAGATTTTTTTTTCCATCAATTAGTTGATCTTTCCTCCACAGTTTAAGTGGCTAAAATGAAAGAAAAGATAATGTTGACAACAGAAACCAAATGCAACGATTTCTGGAAAAAGCGGCTAACCCTGCTCCCTTCATATTCTTTGTCTTCAGAATCCAGGCTCAAGGCTAGAGCCTGAAGCAAAACTTTAAAATACTGGGAATCAATAAAATGAAGGTGGTAATGTATTGTAGTGTAAACCAGATTGGATTTGGAGTAAGAGAACTTGGGTTTAAATCTCAGTTCTACTACAGAGTGGTTCTGGACAAATCGTTTAATTACGTAGGGCAGAAGTTTCCTCATCTGTAAAATGAGGGATAATAATAATTGATAATATTTATAGACCTTAAGGATTGCAAAGCACTTTACATATGTAATGGGAGTCTGACTTCTCTCCATGCAGAGTGGCTAGGGAGCTTGCTTCTAAGGGAATCATGATGACATGTAAGAGAAGTATCATGGAAAAACTATGTATCATGCATATGTATCATTCAGTAATTGGTCAGCTGGCCAGAGGAGACTTTTTGATTGGCTGTAGAGGCAATTTAAAAGGCCTGTCAGCATCAACAACTTGCTCATTTGTATCTTTTCCTCTTGGGAGATCTCAGTGAATCTTTTGGTCACTACATCCATTGAGTAACCATACAGTAAGGAGAATGGTCCCTGAAGCCATATGGCTCAATGAAAGAGTCTCAGTCCTTGGGCTCTGAGCTTTTTCTTTTTCATTCTAGGTAAAGAGAATGGCACCTCCATGAATTTTGAGCTCAGAAGGATCAGAGGGTGCCTTGGCATCCTTGTGTTCTGAAATCTGGATTCCAGAGTAAGTGCAGCATTGATACCCCAATGAGCAAAGAATGACCGTTCAGGCCCCCAGGCAGTGGAAGCTGAGATTAGGTCTCATGTATAAGCCATGCTGCATCGGTACATGAACTTGGTGGGACCATAGCTATATAGGAATTGAGCTACATTATAAGACTATCATCAGAGACTGATGACATGGGGAGTAAGGAGGAAAATATGGGCTTGAGGTATTGGGGAAAATGTTTGTACATTTGTTCTTATTGTATTGATGAAGTAAATATCCTTTAAAGCTAATCAATGTAAGTGGTTAAATGGACCTGGGCTACTAGTCATTGGCATCTAATAGTGGAAGTAACACAGCCAGTAAGGACTCAAGCTTAGACTAGAAAATAGAGAACCCCCAACCCCTCGAGGTATCTGAGGACCCTGAAGGGGATCTGAGAGAGAGGCAGAGCATACTTGCTACACTATGTTGTCTCATGTGAGCCTCATAATAACTTATTTACTAATTGTAGTATCATTTTACAGATGAAGAAACCAAAGCTCAGGGAGATTCAGTAACCCAAGAAATTTGAACAAAAGTCTTCTACTTACAATCCACTAAATTGTAAGCTGCTTGAGGTCAGGGACTGATGGTAACTTACTTTTATCTCCCAGTACTTAGCATGGTTCCCAGCTCATTAGCAGAGAACTGTTTACTGTATTGAATTGAATCTTTGGTACTAAGTTCAGCCTATATTCCAATAATCAACTAACTCTATGCTGCTTGTTCAAGTGACCACAAAGATCCTGTCCAGGTCTATGGAGGAAATTGATAAGTTTGACACTCTTTCTTATGTTTTAAAATTATCAATAATAATAAAGCATATTTACTTTCAAGGTGATCTGCAATTTAAGAGTGTACCTTTAAACAAAGCAAACCTAAGCATCATTTAAATTATTTGTACAGGTTAGCTATACAGAGATACAAATTTCATATAAATTAACAAAAATATTATATTGTAGCAATCATCACTCCCTCTTTCTCATTTCCTTGGATACAAGCTGAAAGACTGCAAGAAGCATTAAGATCTCAATAACCCCTGGTAGAATGACAAGCCTATCCATGGGTCTGGCTATAAGGGACTTCGAATTTCCAGAAGTACTTAGCACTCTGTAGTTGCTTACAAAAGAACTTCTATCTTCTGTTTGAAGCTAGTTTCTAAGTAAACAATAGAGACTTTTACTGAACAATCTTTCTAGGTGAGTGCAAATTGCAGGAAATAGGTGGAAATTGTGGGAACACAGCACATTATCAACATTTCCCTGGGAAAAAATGGGACACAAATCACAAGAAAATGTAAATTGTGATCATTCAAATGAAAGGTTTCACTGTATTTCGAGGATAGCTCAGCTCTCATCTGTTTCACCCAAAAAGGCTTTGCCACGATAAGACTTAATATACTCCAGAAGAGATATTAATACCTCTTCTTGGTCTGAGAGGGGTTGCGGTGAAAGAAAGAATCTTAGATCCTAATCTACAAATTATTGCATTTAATGGGTTTCAGCCAGATAGGAATTCTGTGCCCTTCAAGCAGCTGTACTGTTCTGGCAAACTCCAGTATGAAGCCACAAGGCAAAGCCTATCCGATTTACAAAAAAGAAAACTTTACAAGAAATATGATAATACCATATTTAATAAAATTTCCCCTAGTAAGTAATGCAATTAAAAAGTTGCCATTGCCAGCCTTGTTAGGAAAAAAGGAAGAGCTTACAAAGACAAGTTAAGGAAGACTATTCAGACTGAAGGAGGATTTTTTTTGTTTTTAGAATTGAAGCAGCTTGGGACTCAACTTCCATTATCTGCCACTCAATGTGAATGACCAAATTAACACAGGGTGAAAAAGGAGCTGGTTATTCCAAGAATTCATAGAAGAACAGGCAATTTTAAAATTATTCTCCTGAATTTGAACTCTGGGCATCCGCATATTGCCTCCAATATGACTTTACTTGGCAAATCAGGCTTACCCTCTATAGGTCCTAGGATTTATTTGTAGAAAATGGGCCCATTAATTAAGCTTGATATTGCTGGGATGCCTTCATCAGACCATCTAAAGAACAGGGAGAGAGAGAGAGAGAGAGAGAGAGAGAGAGAGAGAGAGACAGGATGTAGGATAAAGTGGGTGAGAGGGACTGTTTACAGCTGACAAAGGGCTTAATAAATACTGGCCAACAGGAAATAACTGTCCTAATGGTTCTCCCAGGGAAAGGACAAATAGCATGAACTAAACCTTAATAAGGACTAGAGAGGAGTCATGTACCCAAGCCAAAGAGTTGCAAAAGACAGAGAAAATCAGTTAGACAAACAATCTCACAGAGCTAAGTGGCTACTAGCAGAATTTACACAAAGGGCTAGCCTCTACCAGTGTCTTTGCTTACTCCCTCCAAAAATGATGCTTACCCTATATGATATAGATACAGGGCCTGTGATATCATTTGTATTGAAAATTCCCAGGTTCCATTTCAGGTAAGAAAAGTTCATTTACCAATGTAAGTCTGTACCTTCTCTTCAACTTAGAGTAAGATTTCTTACCCTGACGTCTACAGACCCAATCCATAGATAGGGAATCCATGAACCTGGATGGGAGGAAAAATAAATCTTTATTTCAATATAATTGGTTTCTTTTGTTATTCTACAAATACACTTAAAAATATTATTCAGAGAAGATGTCTATAGGCTTAGCAAAACTGACAATGGGGCTTATGGGAAAAAAAAAAGGTTATGAACCTCTGTCTTAGAGAGTTTGCCAAAAGTACTGAGTGAAATTAAGTGACTTGCTCAGGGTCACATAGTTTGTGTCAGAGGCAAACTTAAATTGGGGCCTTCTGGTGCCAAAGTCAGCCATTGTACCATACTTTGTCTCTTACCTGATATGCCATTGCATAAAGTCACCATTACTTTTTGAGCACTAATATCATGAGATCATAGATTTAAGGCTAGACAGGCCCTCATAGACCAACTAGTTCCAACCCTCATTTTATAATTTAAGGAAATGAAAAAACAAAAGGATACCCAGAGAGGTTTTGATTGGCCCAAAGTCATACAGGGAAGCAGCACTGAAGGTGGAATTTGAACCCAGACTCCAGAATCAGTATTCCTTCCACTGTTCCACGCTGACTTTTTTTAACTAGTATTAGGCAGTAAAATGTGAAAAAGAGTTTCACTTATCAGAAATATCTCAAGGGGTTTAAAATTGTCTCCCAGATATTTTTGTTGTTTAGTCATTTTAGTCATGTTTTACTCTTCCCAGAAAACCCCATTTGGGGTTTTCTTGGAAAAGATACTGGAGTGGTTTGCCATTTCTTTCTCCAGATCATTTTACAGATGAAGAAACTGAGGTAAAGTTAAGTGACTTACCCAGGGTCAAATAGCTAATGAGTGTCTGAGGCTGGATTTGAACTCAGGAAAGGGAGTCTTCTTGATTCCAGGCCCAGTGCTCTATCCACTGTGCCTCATGGTTGCCCTCTCCCAGATCTTATGTCTTTAGTGAAAACTATTCATCTTCTTACCTCTATGGGTAAAAGCAATGTTAAAGATCCTCAGACCAGTGCCTGGAAGAAGTAAGAGTCACTTAGTCATCAAGAAGTGGTGTTGGAAATAGAATTCTCTTCTTCAATATGTGACTAAGAAATTTATTTTAGCAAGAAGTGGCTGGGACTTTTCCATGTAAACCCACAAGGGTAGACCCTTCAGTTGTACTTATCTTTTTCTTTCATCAAAGAAGAAATTGACTACAGCCTTTTCCAAGTATCTACCTGGACTAATTTTAGGTCTATTCCTCAGACACTTGGGAAAAGAATATGCTTTGCTTTCAATTTTAAATCAGCTCAATCAAGGTTGGTTATCTTCTTGTTTTCCAGCTCAACTTCCACACTCTATAGACCCCTAAAAGGACCTTTCTTTTAATACACAAGGACCAGGAAAGAAGGTCCTAGGAGAGAAGTTTCCAAGATTGCACTTTTACTTTTACATTTCTTTGGTCATACATAGCTCTTTACAAGTATCATATTACAAACAGAACCTTTCTTAGATTTTTGTCCTTCGGATTTTCAAGGACGTTTGACCAGTTTCCTTTCAAGCCCAACTTATTTTTGACTTATTTTGACTAGGTTATCACAAAGACCATTTCCTTTCTATAAAGCCTAAGCAAAATGGTGAAGTAGGTGAAATTTGCATTACAATGCACCCTGCCACCTTTTCAGTCTTTCCCCTCCTTTAATATCATTATTTTGTTATTATATCAGGCCTTACACTTCTGTCCATCAAAAGCTCCAGAAAGAAACTCCATGCTTTACTCTCTAATGAAGCCAAGGTTCTTGTACTCTGGATCCCATCTCTTCCTGACCCCTGCAGGACACTGTTGCTTACTCTCTTCCTTCTTCTTTCTCTTTCTTTCCTCTTCAACCTATCTTTATCCACTAGCTCCTTCCCTACCACCTGCAACCATGTGCAGGTCCCACTATCCTTCAAAACTTTCACTTAATCCTGCCATTCTCTCAAGTTAGTATCCTAAATTTCTTCTTGCTTTCATAGCCAGTTTCTAATTCCTCACCTCCTGTTCTACTGGCCTGCAGACTATCCTTGGGAACATGACATTTCATCAATCACCTTGGTGCCTTTCAGGTGGTCACCCATTGTAGGTCTGACCTACCTTATTAGGTCCTTGCCTTGACCTAATAAAATCCCTACGGTATGGACCAGTTTCTGTATTTGTATAGTCAGTGCCTCAGTACAGTACATTGCATAAGTCAGTACTTGTGTTGAGGTGTAATTGAAGAAAGTTACCTTTGGGGAAAGGACAAGGTGGGGAAAGGACAAGAGAGAGAAAATAGATGTTTGTTCACTGAAAATAACAAAGCTTAATTTTTAAAAAGTTACCCCTCCCAAAAGGATTAAGGGATTCAATTGCTTTGGTTAAAGAAATGAATCCCTAACAGTGGAATTTCAAGAATCAGTCAGTGGGTAGAGACAATATTTTTATAGACGGTGGGGATTTCCTCTATTTTTCTTCCCACAGTCCCCAGCAAGGAGCTATGCTTACAAAGATGTACAGTCATTGTTGTTGACTGACTCATTGACAGATATGAAATGTTTGGATGGCTCCTGGGCTAATAAGGTTTTCAGTCTTTTTAAGAGGGTGTTCATGTCTGGGAAAAGATTCTAAAGAAAGAAAATAGGAGCATAAACTCATAAAAAAAATAACTGTTAATCTCACAAGCTGACTGTTATGGAAGCATTTTATCACCAGTGATCTATATGTATGTGAGGAGAGTCAATTTCAGAAAGATATAGATGCGTGTATGCATGTACACATATATTACATGCACATATATGTGTATACACATGTGTGTGCATGTGTGTATATTTACATAGGTATGTATGTATATGATAACTTCATTCCTGACACTGAACAGAGCATGGGGAATATTCAGACTTAGGGATATTTTAAAGCCAATAGAGCAGTCCAAACTGATCATCTGTTTTGTGAAAAGGGCTGGAGTTGGGTTGGCTAGGTGGCATAGTGAATAGAGCAACAGCCCTGGAGTCAGGAGGACCTGAGTTCAAATCTGGCCTCAAAAACTTAACACTTACTAGCCGTGTGATCTTGGGCAAGTCACTTAAACCCAATTGCCCTACCCTCCCCCTCCAAAAAGCAAAAAAAGAAAAGAAAAGGGCTGGAGTTGGTGAAACCCAGGTGCCAATTTCTGCCCCCTACACTATGACCCTTGCCAATTCCTTATGAGGAACCAATGAAATGATATATACTAAAGAACTTCTTAAATTTTAAAGAGCCAAGTAAACACCAGCTATTATTAAAACTCATTACTTTTCATATTAGATAGGAACACTCTTCTCCCTCCTAGTAAGTGTCTAAGGTAGGATTTGAACTCAGGTCTTTGTGATCCTGGGTTCAGCACTCTCACTGAACCATCTATGAGCATGAAGTGGGCAGAAACATGTATAAGACTATTCCTGTAGCAGTATGAAAAACAGATTGGAGAAAGAAAAAAAAGAGACCTGCCTTTTATGGTTACTGGGGTTATGGAGGGCTATTCAGCAAGTAGCATGAGAGAAGGAAAAAAGAAATTAGGGGTATTCAAGGGAAAGGTGTGAGAGCCTCCAGAATGAAGATTATCACAGAGCTCGCCTTTCCCTTAAGCAAACAATAGGTTTCTCCATAGAAGAATGGATTTAAGTTTCAACAGCAACAGCAAATGGGAATGAAGAGGTATAGATGAAGTCAGGGTAGGGGACACCTTGGGTCTGGTGCAGGAAAAGGGGGACAGCAGAGCAACCCAAGGAAGATCTGGGGTTCAGCAAGACCAAAAAGAGTGGGAGGGAGATAAGAATGAGGTAGGACTCAGACAGATCCTAGAATTTCCACATGTATCTTCTTTCATAAAGACAAAATTCACTGGGCTGCCTTTCCAGTCAAATGATATATAAGGAATTGCTTTCTTTTTTCCCCTCCCCCAATTAAGAGTGAGTGGAAAGAAAATTGGATCCAGAAGGCAGGCAGGCCTCATGCAGGCTGTTAAGCACCTGCCACTCAGCTCTTGCCTTATAATCCCCCCCCCCAATTAGCTGCAGCTCCCATAAATAAGCCCTGGCAGAAGGCTAGCCAAGAAACCAACTGCTGACCCCAAAATGGAAAACCTACAGTGATGTTTCTATTGTGTGCTATTAGAAGCTGACCATCCCATGGAAACGATCATGGTGATTGTTTCTAATTCGAGCCACAAAGTCCATAAAAGAGTGACCTCCTCTAGCCTGGTATCCTTTTCCTTAGTCCCTATAAGGATGCTAAGAAGAAGTTAATCATGCACCACCTTTTATTGCTCCTTAATTGTTTTATGTGTAAGTCTTGCCTCCCCACCCAATGGGAGGCTTTTCAAAGCTGGCTCAAACACCACCCCCTCCATAAAAAGTTAAGTGTTTCTCCCCATTGTTAGTATCTTCCTTCACCCTTGATATTAACTTGTATTTACTTAATGTTTATTTTATATTTAATCATATTTGTATTTCTTATTTTCTCTCAATAGGGAAGCAGCTAGGTGTCACAGTGGTATGTCTACAGTGCCTGAAGTTAGAAAAATCGGAATTCAAATCCTACCTCAGAGACTTATAACTTCATTGTTGTCTTAGTTTATTTATTTATTTATTTAATTTTAGTTTTCAACATTCACTTTTATAAGATTTTGCATTTAAAATTTTCTCCCCTTCCTTTCCCTCTTCCCTCCCCAAGATTATGTGCAATCTGATATAGGCTATACATGTACAATCATATTAAACATATGCCCACATTAGTCGTGTTATAAAGAAGAATTAGAACCAAAGGGAAAAATTATGAGAAAGAAAAAAAGAAGGAAAAATAGTATGCTGCCATCTGCATTCAGACTTCATAGTTCTTCCTGGATAGTATTTCCATCATAAGTCTGTGGTCTTATTTTAAGAAATTGCCACAGTCACCCCAACCTTCAGCAACCACCACCTTGATACATTAAAAGCCATCAACATAGAGGCAAGACCAGCAAAAAGACTATGAATCAATGAATGTTCAGATGATAGTTAGCATTTTTTAGCAACGAAGTATATTTTAATTAAGCTATGCACATTGGGGTTATTTTTAGACATAATACTTTTACACTCAGACTACAGTATAGTATAAACAAAACTTTTATATGCACTGGGAAATTTTTAAAAAGTCATGTGACTCACTTTATTGCAATGTTCACTTTATATTGTGGTAGTCTGTAACCAAACTCACAATATCTCCAAGGTATGTCTGTAGTTGTTTGAATTTTGTCTCCTTGAGACCAGGGAGCTCTTTTGCCTTTGTCTTTTGGCTTTCTTTATATGCCCAGAATGTAGTACAATGACTCACACGTAGTACTTGCTTAATAAATGATAGTTGGCTTGACTTTACTTGACAGTATAGCAATACAGAAAAAATGTTAGTATTCTAGAGATGGACTTTGCTTTCATGGAAAGCTTGAGAATTATAAAAGAGCTTTGTAATTCCTAAAAATAATTCAGTGAGCTTTCTTCTTCCTTTTCAACCCAATTCAGTAAATGCTCCTTAAGTGGATATTTCTTTTGTATCCCGCTATGGCAGACCCAAAGCACAGAGCTATATTTCTGACATCTCACTCAAACATGGGTATTCCACAAGGCCTCTCATGTAGGATGATATAGTATCTCTATAGATCTGAGCAGAAATATAAATCCCACTTTACTCCAGCAGTAAGATAAGCCAACAGTCCTGTGTTCTAGGAAACCAATGGCCATGCTACTTTAAAACTATCTTTCCCAATGCTGCAGAAGCTAGAGAGATTCTAACATACTTTTCTTCCCCAATCACATGTGTTCCATCTATAAAAAAATCTTGGCCTTACTTCTCTCCTGAATTCTAGAACTTCATCTCAAACAACCTACTGTTTGTCTCCACCTAGATATTTTATCAGCCTAGAGTGGTTATTGCTGGGCCACTCATCAAAAGCCCAGTTTCTAGCCCAAAAGGATGAAGAGATAGAACTGCTGTTAAGGACAGTGGTGGGGAAAGCTGTTGCCCTTGAAGGCTGTATAATACAGTGGAAATAAGACTGAATTAGGAGTGACAGTTTGAGTTTTAATCTTCTCTAACACCTGGCACCTGACTTAGGTGAGTCACTGCTTTCTGGGCCTCCATTTACTCATCTGTAAAATGAAGAGTTTGTATTACATGGCTTTTTATGTCCCTATCAGTTCTAATCTATAATCCTGTTATCCAACTGTGGCAACAGGTAAGAGAGTTCCTCAATTTCTTGGTCTTTAAGTCTGTGAATTAGCTTTTCTATTCTTCTTTGATCCCTGGGTTGCATCCTTAACATAAGGCTCCAGTTGCCAGGTCCTTGAACAGTTACTGTAGGCCCCCTACTTAGACTTATGCCTTCAGAATTCCTAGCACAATAGCAAACAATAGTGGCTGCTCAATATTTTTTTAGTGAATTGAGACAAATGAGATATCCCTCTATCGTCTTTCTGATATTTATAAATGGTATTTTTTCCTCCTTCCTCTAGGAAACAGGACTACATCCAGAGATCCTGTAGCTATTAGCTTTGGTGCTACATTCATAATTCATGACTTAGTCCATCTGAAATTTGTTGGATGCTTTTCTTCATTGTTTAAAAAAAATTCTAAACCACGCTAAGGGCAAAGGGAGAGGTGGGGCATTACTCTTTTGTCTTACTTACATCCTGACGCCTCCAGTTTCTGTCCTTGACAATCCATCATACTATTGCACCTCTCTAATTATGTTGCTCCTCTAATTAAAAACATTAAAGTATCCCTATTACCTAACAAATCAAATATTCTGGCATTCAAGGCCCTCCCATTTAATTCCAACACACCTAAGCTTTCCTTATGTTACTCCCCTTCATGTATTAGTTCTCCTATATGACTCAACATCTCATTCTCATCCTGCCTTCTATCAGCTCCATTCCTTTGCCCATGTAGTCCTCCGTGCCTAGAATGGAATGTTCTCCCATCACCAATGTTTCTCCTGTCCTTCCTTGAACTCCCACCTCTGGTCTATCCCAAGCTGTTGACCTTTCTCTCTTCTAACTTCTCATGGTACTTTAGGTATCCCTTCTCACTCTGCCTTTTATTTTAGTTGTTTTGTTATTAGGGTACATTTCTTTAATCCCTTTCCTCCACCACAAGAAATTATAAGTTCCTTGAGGTCAAGGACTATGTCTTTTAAAAAATTATCCTTCATGTTTAATGCAGTTAAACTAGTAACCATTTAGAATGAATTTCATTTCTCTCCTTTTGTGAGTATGTGCACTCTTTGTCTGCCACTACCTTTTCTGAGAGCAATGCTGTCCAGCCGAAGGTAATTTAGGTGCCCCCAACCCTAAAAACAAGCAGATAGCTGCCCACAAGTAGCCAAGACTACTAGTTATTTAGGGTTTCTGAGCTGGCACAACTCAAACCTTCTCTCTTCTCCTGGTTTTGTGCTCTACCACCTCTGCTAGACCACCCTCTTCACTTGCTTCTCACTACTGATCCTGGCAAGAATCACAGCTCTGCACCTAACAGCTTTCTGAGATCATCTACCCCTAGTTCTATGGGATAACCCTGTAAATCCCTCTGGCTCCACTCTGAGTGCTGACCTTTTGGCAGCAGTCTTTCCCTACCCTCTATCTTGAAAAGTCTTGGTCAGTGCCACAGATTCTAATCCAAGGTAGGTATATCCTGGCCCCTCCCAGGGTTAGGGCCAGAAAGAACACTTCAATCTCATTCCTAATGGTACTAGATTTAAGTCATAGTATTCAAATAAACACAGTAGAGCAATTTAATAAAAAGTTGTTTGAATTTCTCCACTGTGGTATGACCATAGCATCTACTTACAATGTCCAATCAACCAATAAGCCAATATTAAGCACTTCTCCTTCAGTTAAATTCTTCCTGGCTAGCCTGTCCATCCATTGCAAGAAGTGTGAAATCTTTATTTGTAAATGATAAAAGCTAAGAGTGAGAGGGATCATGGTGCAGTAGATTGCCAATCTAGAAGAATGGAAGCTCTGGGTTCAAATCTAGCCTATATATAACAAATATAGGGGTTGTATGATCCTGGGCAAGTCAATTAACCTCTGAGTACTCCCAGACAACTCTGTAATTTTTTTTTTGCTTTTTGGAGGGCAATTAGGGTTAAGTGACTTGCCCAAGGTCACATGGCTAGTTTTTGTGTTACGCGTCTGAGGCTGGATTTGAACTCAGGTCCTCCTGACTCTAGGGCCAGTGCTCTATTCACTGTGCCACCTAGTCACCCCAAACTCTGTAATTTTTAAATTATAAATCAGGTGCTGATTAATATTGGTGGAGAAAATTCTACCCTCTGCCCACAAAAAAAATAAATAAATAAAGGGTTCTTTTTGGAATTTGGGAACTTTTGAATGTAGAATTTAGCCTTGTTCCACTAGGCTAAGATCTGTATTTTCAGGTCATTTGAACTTAGTTCTGGCAAGTCTCTTCCTCTCACTTTCCCTTTTATTCCTCTTCAATGACTAGATGATAGTTTCCTATTTGTGTTTCCAAGAGGGTTTTAAACTGTGTCAGGGTCCTCTGGGTCTTCCTTCAGAAACAATCCCTTGAAGGCCTCTAAGATCTTTTGCAACTGGCCAATAGATTGCCATCAATAAAGACTGAGCCTCAATGTCACATAATTCAACTCCTTAGAAGACCAAGCCAGTCTGTCAAGAATGAAGACTTCTAAGGAATGTCAAAATTAGAGAGAATAAAGACAAAATGAAAAGCCAAGTACCAGAGGGGAGATTTCAAACCAGGTTGTCCACATAAGATCAGGAAACACACAGACAGGGGAGTCAGTGAAATGACTGCTTGTCTGATGTATTTTGAATGAAGTTTGAGTCTCTTATGATAGCTATGTTTGTTCCTCTTATGTTCTGGTGATGGGTCAGATCCACTGGGCCACCTTTTCTGGCTCAGTTGTTCTGGTGAAGCTAAGGACTTGGACAGCTGGCTTCATTTGCAGGGGAGGGGAGAAGGAGAGTATTGTCCCTTAAGTAATAGTCCAATTTAGGATCAAAGTTACTCTACCCTGTCAACAACCAAAAGCCACCCCTTTGATCCAGTCACCCTGCCTATGAATAAGCACCCTCTCCTTTTAGACCTATTGTTACAGGGTGGAAAAATGATTTATTGCTAAAGCAGATTTCAAGCAAACAAATGAGTATTTTAGAAGTCCAATTAATTTGGAGGGGGTTTTGAAAAGAAAACTTTAAACTGTATTTTTGCAGCATACATATGCTTGGGTTTTAAACAATAATCATAACATGCAGCAGGAGAGTTAAGGAATGTTGCATTCATAAAATTTAGTGAAATATCAAATTGCCCAAAATTTGGGGTTGAACATAAGAAAGAAATATCTTAGATCCTTTTTCAAACTGCTACAGCAGCCAAGACACCATGCCTCATGAAGGCATAGGGATGTAATTAAGAAATTGTGTTGTGAATTGGTTGCCCCATTTTATTTTGGCTTAGATTGCTGCTGGGGTGGGGTGGAAGGCTCCTTAATAAACCAGAGTGCAACTAATTTTACCCCAATAGAATATAAGCTCTCTGACAGCAGGGATTGTTTCATTTTTGTATTTTTATCCCCAGCATCTAGCAAAGTGCTTGTCATATAATAGGTACTTAATAAATGCTTATTCATTAATTGGTTGATTGAAGGATCATTAGTTGTCACGTATTGTCATAGATCTCAAAGCAGATTGGAGACAGTTTGGTGGAATGGACAGAATGCTATACTTGGAATTAGGAAGACTGATTCAAATCCCACTTCTCGCACTTAGCTTAAGGATCTGGCATCAAGAACCAAGCTCTCCTGGTTCACAGTCTAGTGCTCAATCCATTATACCCCAGCTACTTCTTTGTTTTCTCTCCATTCTTTCTACTTCCCTTTTTTCCTTCCCTTCATCTTCAACCCATGCTGTACCTCCCCCTTCATTCATTCTGTAACCTCTCATTCTCTGGATTTGGTTCATCTGAAATGAGATGAATTAGCCACTGATAAGTAATCAGTGCCTACCTCGGCATCCCTAAGCTTATGCCAGGACACAGCCATAAAGTCTCTTCCCATCATTTAGCCCAGGTCTCTAAACCCTGTACTTCAAGGAGTTGGAGATATTTAAAAATACTTCAAATTGATAATCCTACTCCTCTTTAAGAAAAGAAAAAAGAACAAATATCCTTTAGTCAAATTTAGTCAAATGTGAGTGACTAAACTCACATTTAGTCAGTAAAGAGGCAAAAACACTTCAGATGCAAAATATTGACTGTCTAATATGGTAACACTAGGAGAAGGAGTCATTTATGCCTCACTCCTGCGGAGGCTGGGAGAAAAAAGTGAGTTGTAGCCCAAGGGTAGTTGGGCTACAAAGAAATATGGAAAGGAAGAGGACCAAGAGGTAAAGTTAAGGGATTATAGCCACTGTAAGGAAGAAGTGTGCCCTCCCAGGGAGAGAGTGTACATTCTAGGAAGGAAATGTGCTCTCAAACCTCTCCCCAACATGTTGGTGCCCTGGGACAATTCCCCATGCTGCCATACTAGTAATGACTCCAAGAAGGACAACTCCTTCAACTTAGTCCTAACTCAGAGAATGGTCTATCCTGAGGTTTGATAAGAGGTATGAACATAAAGTAATGGGATAGATCCCAGAAAACAATCTGAAAACTTCCCCGATAACACTTCAGTCAATACCTCACATGTTAGATGATCTTGCCACTGCAGATAGCCACAAATTTATGAATAAGCATTTTTTTCTAATAGCTGGAGCCAAGACAGATAGAACTGAAATATGAGCTCTCTATTTTAATCAGACGACTAGGTCACTGAGTCCTCCTTCTCTGCTCAGGAAAGGAGACTGGGACCCACCCAAAGGGATGGAATATATAGTGAGTAGGAAAGTAAGAGAAGGAGTGAGAAAGAGGACCCCCAAAATAGAAAATGTTGGCTAAGACATCAGTTTCGTATGTTGGAGACCTCCACTGTCTGTCTGCTTGTGAATTTTATTCATTTATTGAGGCAGTATTTAAAAAAATGTAGTGATTCATCAGATAGAATCAGTTACCTAAATCAAACAATAAATATTTGTTAAGCACCTACTAGGTACCAGGAACTATGCTAAGTGACAAGAATGCAAAGACAAAAAAGAAATAGACCACTCAAACAACTTACATTCTATTGAATGAGGTTATCCACCCCAGTGGATTATAAGGGATAATGGGAGGTCAAAGCTAGGCAAATTCTGGTGAAAACAAAGCTAAACTGAAATCCTCTGTTAACTGTGAGCCTTATAACTCATCTAACCATGAGTCCATAACAGTAACAGTAGCTTGACTTTATATATCACTTAACACACATCATTTCATTTGATCCTCACAACAACAGTGTGAAGTAGATGCTATCATTGTATCTATTTTACAGATAAAGAAACTGGGTCTAAGAAATTTCCCCAGGGTTGCTCTGCTCATATGTGTCAGAGGAAGGATTCAAACAGAGGTATTCCTGGCTGCAGGCCCAACACTTTATCCACTATGCCACAATAGATAAGGTAGTAAAATATTCTTTGGGGGAGCTGGGGTAACATCAATGTCCAACTAAGACATACCAGAGTCATTCTAAAAATATAGGAACCCATTTTTAAAGGGCAGCCCTCAGAGCTGCATCTCTCAGGTGGGAGAGTCAAAACTTTTGAAGAGGAAAAAGTCCAAGAAATGTGGAGGCCAAGGAGCCCAAAATATACATAGGACATGTGCTATTGGATGAAATAATTAAGAAAACATGCCTAATCTCCTAGGGAGACATAAATCATCTTGTGCCACTTTCTAGGCAGATACTTTATGGCAGAGGTCCTAATTTTTCACAGCTGTATGGGTAAGACAAATGGATATGGGGGGAAGGAAGGAGAATGAGACAGGATGAACAAATGGGGGGTGGGAGGGAGAAAGTGGGGGAGGAAGTAGTAAAAAAGAGGCATGTGATCAGAAAATCTTTGGAGAGTTAAGAGGATTAAGAAAAGGTCTTTATTCTGATATGGGGGTCTTTTGTTTGGACAAATATTCAGCCAATTGCTTTGCAGTCAAAGGACATAAAGGGAGTCCTGAGTAGTGTGAAACTAATATACAAATATATAATTGTCTTGTCACTGACAGCATATTTCTCCAGAAAGAGAATGTTATGGGCTCCATTATGCACTAATTCCTGTACATCCTTTAAAATCCAGCTCAAATGTCATTTCCTCCTTCAAAGTCTTTCCTGATCACTTCCTCTCAGACCTCATCTAGTACTTTATGTGTCCTTCATTTTTGAAGAAGACCATGGCATCAGGGAAATGATGACATGACTTGCAGTTGACTTTGATTTGAGTGAGGAAAGGTTATGCAAGGTGACTAGTCTTACTTTCTCCTCCAGAGTCATCTGGATCCAGTGACCAGATATTCATCAGGACAACTGGAGATGCATGGGAGACCCTGGCCCTTTTAAGCTAAGGCATTTCCAGGTACTCACTTAGAATACTTACCCATTCAGTGAATAGGCCTCTTTAAGGAGTCAAGGGATGGCCCTTTTAAGGAGAAAAAAAATAAAAAAATTCAAGCTGGGAGGGGAAGACCTTCCAGGTTGCTGTTCCAAAAAGAAACAGTATTGTGTAAAGATCATTGGATTTGAAGTCAGAGATTCTGGATTTTCATCTGGATGATGCTATTTGTAAACTGTGACCTTGGACAAGTTACATCTTCTTGCAAGAACTCAGTTTCTTCATCTATTACATTAGACTAGATGACCAATAAGGTCCACTTTCAAGTTTTAAAATCTCTAAACTTAGCTTGGAGGCTTGGTACCTTGGATTATTATGTTCTAACTGTGAAGAAAAAAGTATACTGACAGCTTCCTGCTCTCCCTTTCCCCACCCTTTGACGGCCTGGCAAGATGGCAGTTAATCTTGCCTGCTCAGTAGACAACATCTAACTCTCTTCCAAATTTAGTTCTACATACTACAATTTTGCACCATTCCACCAGTGTGTAATGCCAAGCAAAGGCAACTTCCCCAGGTTCAAAATACCAGCATGGGTGCTCTCCATTTTATTCAGAGACAAATTAAGAACAGAGAGAATCAAAATCTAGCATAATTCAAAATACAGCATTTACTAAGTGTAATTCAATAATCTCCAAGTACTACCCCACCCCCTGGACATTATATTCATTTAATCAATCCCAAAGACCCTCTTTTAAGTACTACTCCACCCCTAGGCTGTACATTCATTTAGTCTATCACAAAGCCCCTCTTCTCAAATGGAGATTAGTTTCCAATCATAAGTAAAGTACATTCATTTGTTCAATCACAGAGCACTAAAAGGTCAAAAGTTCCCCACCCTTGGATCACAATTGAATCTACCCCAGAGTTACAACAAGCTTAAGCACAGCATTTAATACCCAAAGAGAGGTCTTTTCTTCATCTTGACTGGAGGCAAGGTCTCAGCAATTTTGTTCCTGGAGAGACAAAGCTTAGCAAGGCCACAAGATACATTGCCAATGTCTTCATTAATTCATCCTCTGTCTGCAGAACAGTCCTAGGACCCCTGAAAACATTAGCAAAACCCTCTTCCAGGATTTCTGTAAACATACAACAAGAAAATCCTTCTTCAGGGCTTCTGAACCAACAGCAAGGTTCCAGGACCTCTGCAAAAACAGCACTGTCTTTCACCAGTGAACAGAATTCATTCTCTGTCTACAGAACAGTCTCAGGAGCTCTGAACCAACAGCAAGGTTCCAAGACCTCTGCAACAACAGGACTGTCTTTCACCAGTGGACAAATCTAGCAAAATAACATCAAAACAGACAGACAAAGTACCAGCATAACAGCCATGTCTCCTCAGTCCTTGGCAGCTCTGGGTGGCAGCTCTCAAAATTCCTGGGCAATTCAAAGTGGCCCTCAGCAATCCTCTCAGTCTCTCTCTGCCTCCAAGATGCTGCTTCCAAAAAGTTCTTCTGCCTCTCTCTTTTCTCGTGTCTCTCTAAATTTATGTCACCAGCTCTTCCCAGTTCAGCACTCTCTTTTCACATCAACAAGTCCATCCCACAAGTGGGATTCACAAGCTCTGGGTTTTAACACAATCAAACCAAAAACCAAGCCAATACAGGGGGATCTTTAAATTCCATTACTATTACACAGTGTTAGCCCCAGTCACTTCATAGGTCATTCCCAGATCATAGCATCAGCCACTCAGAGCTGGAAGGGACCTTAGAGGTCATCCAATCCAACCTAAACCTAGGTATACCCTTTCAACACACCTGACAAGGGGTCACTCAACCCCTGCTTTGAGAATGGTTGCTCCTAGCCCATTCATCTTTGGACCAGCTCTAATTGTTGTGATGCTTTTGCTTATATCAAGTGTAAATCTGTTTCTATGTGACTTTGCACATTGTTCCTAGGTCTGTCCTCATGGTCCAAGGAGAGAGCGACTCTAATCCACCAATCAATCAACAAACATTTAGTAAGCACTTACTATGTACCAGGCATTGTACTAAGGCCAAGACTCTTAAGAAGTTAAAAATTATAGGGGAGGCTAGGTGGCACAGTGAATACAGCACCAGCCCTGGAGTCAGGAGGAACTGAGTTCAAATCTGGCCTCAGACACTTAACACAAAAATTAGCTGTGTGACCTTGGGCAAGTCACTTAACCCCAATTGCCCTACCCTCCTCCCTCCAAAAAATGAAAAAATGAAAATAAGAACTTAAAAAGAAATTAAAAATTATAACATTCCCTACCATCAAGAAGGTTACATTTTAAGGGAAGAAAATGAGCATATGAAATATTCAGACAGAGTAGAAACAAGATAACCTTGGAGGGGAAGGGACTATAGCATCTAGGGGTAGCAGGAAAGGCCTTTTATAGACAATGGAATTTGAGCTAAGTCTTGAAGGAAGACAAGTGTTCTAAGGAGCAAAGATGACAAGGGAAAATATTCCAGGTATAGGGGACAGCCAGTGTAAAGCAGAAAGATGAAATATGGAGTGTTATATGTGCAGAACCTTAAGTGGGGCTGAATGGGCTCTAGAGCGCATGAAAGAGACTATTGTGTAAGAATATTGTAAAGAGAGCAGGAGATTAAGTTAATCTAAAATCAACTATAAACCCTAGGATAGTTGATTCTAGTGTTACTGTGAAACCACTAGAGTTTATTGACTAAGGTGGATGACATAGTCAGGCCGGAACTTTAGGAAAATCATTTGGGCAGCTATGTGGAGAATGATGCAGAGAAACTTGGGGCAGGGAGGCCACTTAGGAGACCACGGCAAAAGACAGGAATAAGGTGATCAGTGCAATGACCAACCAAGACTCTAGAGGACTAGTAATGAAGAATATCCAAGCTTGTAACAGAGAGGTAGTGATGGACTTGAGATGCAGAATGGATGTGTTTTTACATGGCCAGTGTGGGAATTGGGAGGAAGAGAGAAAAGGAGGGAGGCAGGGAGGAGGGAGACAGAGACAGAGAGAGACAGACAGAGAGAAAGAGGAAGGGAGGGAGGGAGATAAAGAGATGGAGAGGTAGTGGAGAGGGAGAGAATAAATGACTGCTAAGTAAGAAAAAAAAATTAAGGAACCAAAAGGAAGTTGAGAGGCAGATGCAAACAGACAGACAGATAAAGACAGCCACAATGAAGGCCATTAGATTTGGCAATTAAGAAATCATTGATAACTTTGGAAAGTAGTTTCAGTTGAACACTGAGATCTGAAATCAGATTACAAAGAGTTTGGAAAAGAGTGAGGAGAAAGTGAAGGCAATGAGTAAAGACAGCTTTTTTTCTAGCCTATCAATTTAGGTTTATGCACCTTGTTATCCAACATGTTAATTAATCCTCCCAGCTTAGTGTCACCTTTGAATCTGATAAACAGGATATCTATAATTTCATTCATGTTATTAATAAAATTGTTGAATAGCACATTACTCAGTAGCCTTTCCTCCTTTTACCCATTATCCAAATCAATTGCCCAATCCAGATCCTGGTAAGGGATTCTTACTGACTTCCAGAACATTCTCCCTCTTTTCTCAATGAGTTTGGTACCTAGCTCTGTCTTCCTCTCCACCCCAGGTCCTGCCCTCATACTGAAGGACTTCAAAATATATACATATATTGATATTTCTTTAAATACCCTAACCTCCCAGTCCCATAGATTTCTATTCAAACCCCATGACCTATTCCTTCACTCCATCTCAATTACATACAGGCACTCTTGATCTTGCCATTTCTCACAAGTATTCCGCTTCAATGACAAAGAATACTGGAAATCCTTTATCTGATCATAACCCTCTATCATTCCATATCTCTATATATCTTAAGCCTCTTAAATATATTCCTCCAATTCTTCCTGTGTCTTCCAATCCCTTTACTCCTAAGGATTTTCGAAGGCCATAGACCCTGTTCTGGTCACATTCTACTCTACTCACTCCATTTTTAAAAGCTTTCACAAGGTCTCTATATTCACTGTATCACAATTTACCACTAGTTGTATTATATTATAGTCTATAAATATGGCACAAATCATCTCTGCTTTTCCATGTGTACCTGTTTCTTCTTTGTGGACCACTACAAGACAAATTTTTGTATGAATTTTGTGAATACTGGAGAAAAGCTTTATACTTTACTTTTCTTGTTGAGTTCTTTATACATCTATAGTTTTAATATGTTGAATATTCTGTTTAGCTCTCTAGTTTCTTTCCCAATTATCTTTTTATTGGATTTATTATATGTTGATAATAAGGTACTAAAGTCTCTAGATATTTAAGTTTTTTAAAATCCATGGGATTGGGGAGGCTAGGTGGCATAGTGAATAGAGCACCGGCCCTGGAGTCAGGAGGACCTGAGTTCAAATTTGGCCTCAGACACTTGACACTCTTACTAGCCGTGTGACTTTGGGCAGGTCACTTAACCCCAATTGCCCACCAAAAACCAAAAAATTAAATTAAAATAAAATCCATGGGGGTTTGGGCAAGTCACTTAACCCCAATTTCCCTACTCCCCCCCCAAAAAAAAGCAAAAAATAAAATAAAATCCCTAGGGTTTTTTAGGTTTGGTTTTTTTTTTTCACTTTATCCGTATTTCCCTTGTGAATTTTGATGCAGTATAATTAAGAGCAAATATTTAAGATTAATATTCTCTTGTTTGGCGTATAACCTTTTAGCATTATATAACATTTTTGTTTATCTCTTTTTATGCATTTCCAATTAAGAGCATATTGTTGTATTCTACTTTTCACTTCATTCTTTCACTCATTTTATTGAGGCATTTAGCTTATTTGCAGTTACAATTAACTTTGTATTTTTCAGATCATTCAGTAAGGAGGGAATACATTTGCTTCCTTATTTTTATTTTTCTATCATTGATCCAAATTTAACAGAGCCACTCTCAACAAAGTTTCTTTGTCTTATGTGAATAAATAATTGTTTCTTTAACTTAAAACTCTCCTTTATTAAAGATAAAAGGATTACTTTTTGCTTTAGGATTACACTGCTCTGCTCCCTTTTCTTCCCCCCTCCCCCACTCAATAGTATTTTATTTTTCCCAATTATATGTAAAGATAGTTTTCAACATTCACTTTTATAAGATTTCGAGTTCCAAATTTTGCTCCCTTTCTTTTCTTTTTACCTCTCCTTTTCTACTACCATTTCTCTGAAACCTTTAGTGATATACTGACTGTCTTATCCTGATTGATTTAAATACTTATTTTTTGCCTAAAAATTAAATTCCTTGCCTGAGGACTTCATCAAAGTAGATGCATCTATCTGTAATTTTTTAATCTCTTTTGTTTCTCAAATATCCATCTGCTGCCATCATAAAGTATGCCAAATTCTCAATTCTAGAAGTTTTTATATCCCACTTGTGTAATTCTTCATTGCCCTACTTAAAAAGTCCTCTGTGACTCTAATTATGGCCCCATACTAAGTGATTTCTGTACATCTCTGACTGTAGTATTTTTATTAGCCTTTTGTGGGTGTTTTTTTTAAATTACTCACCAGTTCTAAGAAAATTTCTTTGATGATTCCCTGAAATATGATTTCAGATTCTTTTGTTTTTTTAAGTTCTAGAATTGAATATAATGAGAATACTTTGTTAGTGTTATTTCCAATAGTTTGGATAAAGGGGTGATTTTGAGGATGTATTTCAGATACTTCTTTATTGTGTATGATTTAGCTTTCTTCTACAGTAAATCTGCTGTTGGTTGCTTCTATGGATTTTTTTTTAAGTTTTCTAGTGTATTTTTCACCATTTAAATGTTGAGGTCCTTAAGCACCTTGTTTTTGCCTTTCTTTGTATCTCTAGTGTTTAATACACTCTCTCACACATACTATACTTAAGAAATGCTTGTTGGCTATATGCTCTTTACTGACCATGTTCTTCGTAATTTCCTTTCATTCTTTATTGTTGTTATTCAGTCGCATCTGACTCTTTGTGACCCAGTGGACCATAGCACACCAACACTATCCCTGAGGTTTTCTTGGCAAGGGTACTGGAGTGGTTTTGCCAGTAGATTAAAGCAAACAGAGGTTAAGTAACTTGACCAGGCTCACACAGCTAACACACACTGAGGCTACATTTGAACTCAGGTCTACCTCACTCCAGGACCAGGACTCTATCCACTGAACCTCCTAGTTGCCTCCTCATTCTTTATAGTATTTATTGTATAATTCTTGTTAGATCTCTCTCTCTCTCTCTCTCTCTCTCTCTCTCTCTCTCTCTCTCTC
>NW_027186296.1:50096873-50145908 GCF_028583685.1 Petaurus breviceps papuanus | reverse complement strand
GGATATCTTACATGAGTTTTCCCCCATCTTCTTATCTTCTAGTGTGTTAGCTGATTCAGTTGCTCTGTTCTATAAGTTACATTGTATCATTGTATCATCACCCTTCTTTACTTTGCTCATTTTTCATTTTGTTGGTTTTTTTATCTTCTATGTGGTGTTCTTAGCCATTTTTCTTCTCTTTCATGTTTCTCTTTGTTGTTTTTATGTGGAGAGTGTGGGTAAATTGGCTTCCTTCAGTTCTCTTGCTCTGACATCTTGGATTGGTCTGACAGAATATAACTAGGTAATAGATTTTGTGTTATAAACTTGGCTTTTAAGAATGAAATGGTAATGATTTTCCATATGGAAAAACAACCTGAACTAAGGCACAGAGCCAAGAATGAGTATGGTACATCCGTGGGACAGCAAGGTCACTAGCATTACCAAAACAGTAAGTGTATGTTAGAAATTGGTAAGAATTAAAATTTGCTAGGTAAAGTAAAGCCAATTTATGGAAGGCTTGAAAACTAGGTAGACAACTTTATATTGACTTCTGTGAGCAAAAGATAATTATCAAAGATTTTTGAGCAAATGAATGTGATGTAACAAAAGCAGGGTTTGTTGATAATAATTAGTCTAGAAGCAGTGTGCAGCTTGACTTGGATAGGAGAGCCTGGAATTCATGCCAAAACAGCTTTCTAGGGCAGTGTGGAGACAAACTATAAAAATGACTATCTGAATTTTTCACTTTTCACCTTCTGTCTGGCATGGTATTGACCTAGCCTTGGTCTTAAGTAACATGGCAAATTTTTCTTGTATCAATCTTTAAGACCTATCTCAAGTACAAGGTAGGGGATATATAGCTGGTTGTTTTAGTGGGCTGCAGGCTCAAATTGAGTCAATACTGTGATGAGGCACTGGTATTTCAATCTTTGATTGTATGAAAAGAGGTAGCATCCAGGAATGACAGAATGATAAGGCTGCTGTATTCTGCCCTGATCAGATACATTTGGTTTTAGGAAGAAAAAGGGTGAGCTAGAGAATGTATGGAGAAAGGAAACCAGGGAGGTAAAAGGACTCAAATTCATGCCACAGATGACTTGGAAAAGTCTGGAAAAGAGAGGATCTGGGAAGGAGGGGAGTGCACCATGATACCTGGCATAAAATGTCGTGAAGATTCCTCTGCATCAGAGGAATTATACTGCTCTGCTTGATCTCAGAGGTTGGAATTAAAAAACAATGGGTAGAAGATGTAAAGAGGCATTAATGTCAAGAAGAACTATTCTTGAGAAAGCTATTGAAACACAGAAGGGACTGACTTGGAGGGGTGCTCTGTTCCCACCCAGTAGAGTTCTTAAGTCATAGATTGAATGACCATTTGGCAAGGATTCTTATTCAGGCAAGATTGGAATAAATGATCACTGAGGGATCTCAAATTCTGTGACTGTGTGAAATCCTGCCTCCTTCATGAAACATTTCCTCATTTCTGCAATTGGACGTGCTCTCTATCTTCTGTGAACTCTCATGAAAATTTGTACATATCTTTCTTATGGAATTTCTTTCTTTTAAAAAAGGTTTTTTGCTTTGTGGAGGGGGAAAGGCAGGGCAATTGGGGTTAAGTGACTTGCCCAAGGTCACAGCTAGTAAGTGTTAAGTGTCTGAGGTTACGTTTGAACTCAGGTCCTCCTGACTCCAGGGCCAGTGCTCTATTCACTGTGCCACCTAGACACCCCATTTATGATTTATTTCATTCTGCCTTGTACTATGGTTTATTGTGTACTTGTTTCATATTCCTCTACCAGCTAGAAGCAACTTCTTGAGGGCAAAGAGTGTGCCTTGTTCATCTCTGTATCCTGTGAAGTGTCTAACACAGAGCTTTGGATATAGGTGCTCAATAAATAATTCATAGAATCTGAGTTGGAAGAGACCACATTAAGTCATCTATTCCAACATATATAACAGGAATCTCTTTACAGCATTCCTATCAAGTAGATACCTAACCTCCCTTTCAAAGACCTCCAATAAGGGAGAATTCACCACCTCCCACAGTAGCCTACTCCACTTTTGGACAGCTCTTAGTTGTTAGAAAATTTTCCTTTATATGGAACCAAACACCTGCCTTTCTGCAATGTCTTCTGATCATTCTTAGTTCTGCTTTCTGAAGTCAAACAAAACAAATCTACTCATCCTTCTACATGACAGTCTTTCAAATACTTATATACAGCTATAGTATCATGTTCTCCCAACTCTCGTCTCCATACTAAGCATTCCCAGTTCCTTCAACTGATGCTTGTTATCATGTCCTATGGAAACAACCTAGTTTATCAACTGCCTACCTAAAAGTCCATCTAGAGCTATACACAGTATTCCATATGTGGTCTAATCATGGCCTACTATGATAGGACTATGCCTTCTTCAAGCTGGATATTAATGTAGCTTTACATTGAATTAGCTTTTTCAGCTGCCATGATATTAAGATTACAGTCCATTAAACATCTCAGTTCCTTTTCATGAGAGCTGTTACGCAGCACAGGTCTCCCATCCAGTACTTGTACAGACTTTTTTTGCTTATTTGTTTTAGCCCAATGTCGGACTTCACACTGATCTCTGTGAATTTCATTTTAGGACATTAAAAACCTCACATTTGAATGGAGAAAGGTAGAAATATTTCATCCTTTGCAGATCATAATGCAATAAAAATTACATGGAATAAATGGCCATGGAGAGATAGATTAAAAATTAGTTGTAGGGGCAGCTAGATGGCACAGTGAATAGAGCACCAGCCCTGAAGTCAGGAGGACCTGAGTTCAAATACTACCTCAGACAGTTAACACTTACTAGCCATGTGACCTTGGGCAAGTCACTTAACCCCAATTGCTCTGCCTTCCCCCCTCCAAAAAGCCACACAAAAAACCCATACAAAGAGCCAACAACAACAACAAAAATTAATTGGAAACTAAATAATTTAATCCTAAAGAGCAAGTGGGTCCAACAACCAATTACAGACACAATCAATTTTGTCAAAAGAATGATAATAATAAGACAATATACCAAAATTTATGGGATGCAGTCAAAGCAGTAATTAGGGGAAATTTTATATCTTTAAATGCTTGTATGAATAAAATAGAGAAGAAGCAGCCTGAGGAATTGGGCATGCAATTTTTAAAAAGCTAGAAAAAGACAAATTAAAAATCTCCAATTAAATACAGAATTAGAAATTCTGAAAATCAAAGGAGAGATTAATAAAAGTGAAAGAAAACCATTGAACTAATAAATAAAACTAAGAGCTGGTTTTATGGAAAAAAACAATAAAATAGACAAATTTTTGGTTAATCTGATTTAAAGAAAGAAGAAAATCAAATTACCAGTGTCACAAATGAAAAAGGTGAATTCATCAGTAATAAATAGGAAATTAAAGCAATAATTAGGAGCTATTTTGCTCAAATGTATGCAAAAAATCTGACAATATAAGTGAAATGGATGAATATTGGCAAAATAGAAATTACCCAGATTAACAGAAGAGGAAATAAAATACTTAACCCTATCTTAGAAAAAGAAGTTGAACAAGCTATCAATGAACTCTCTAAGAAAAAATCTCCATGGCCAGATAGATTTACAAGTGAATTTTACCAAACATTTAAAGATCAATTAATTCAAATACCATACAAAAACTATTCAGAAAAACAAGCAAAGATGGAGTCTTACCAAATTCCTTTTTTTTTTTTTTTTGGAGAGGGGAAGACAAGGCAATTGGGATTAAATGATTTGCCCAAGGCCACACAGCTAGTATGTCAGCTATCTGAGGCTGAATTTGAACTGAAATCCTCCTGACTTCAGGACCAGTGCTCTATTCACTGTGCCACCTATCTGCCCCCCAAATTCCTTTTAAGATACAAATACAGTGCTGATACCTAAGTCAGGAAGAGTCAAAATAGACAAAAGAAATTATTAACCAATTTCCCTAATGAATATTGATGCAAAAAAATTAAATAAAATATTAGCAAAGATATTACAACAATTTATCACCAGGACAATATACTATTAATAGGTGGCATTTTTACCAGGAATGCAGAGCTGTTTCAATATTAGGAAAACTATTAGCAATAATTGACCATATCAATAATAAAGCCAACAGAAAACCATATGATTATCTCAATAGCTGCAGAAAAAAGTTTTGACAAAATATATCCCCCATTCCTATTAAAACCACTAGAGAGCATAGGAATAAATGGAGCTTTGATATGTAGTGAGGTAAGTAGAATCTATCTAAAATGGTCAGCAAGCATTATTTGTAATGGAGATAAGCTAGTAGCCTTCTCAATAAGATCAGGGATGAAACAAGGATGGCCTGTATCACAACTATTATTCAATGCAGTACTAGAAATGTTAGCATTAGCAATAAGAAAAGAAAAAGAAATGGAAAGAATTAGACTAGGCAGTGAGAAAACAAACCTATCACTCTTTGTAGATAATATGATGGTATACTTAGAGAACTCTAGAGAATCAACTAAAAAACTACTTGAAATAATAACTAGCAAAGTTGCAGGATATAAAATAAAACCACATAAATCATTAGTATTTCTATATATTACCAACAAAGCCATAAGGAAGAGATAGCAAAATTCTATTTAAAATAACTGTAGACAATATAAAATATTTGGGAGTTGACTTGCCAAGAAAAACCCAAGAACTATATGAACACAACTGCAAAACATTTTCCATACAAGTCAGATCTAAACAACTGGAAAAATATCAATTGCTCATGGGTATGTCAAACTAATACAATACAAATTACAATTCTACCTAAATTAATTTACTTATTCAATGCCATACCAATCAAACTACTGAAAAATTATTTTATAGAGCTAGAAAAAAATAATAAAATTTATCTGGAAGAACAAAAGTTCAAGAATAATCAAGAGAATTAATGAAAAAAAATGCAAAGGAAGGTAGCCTAGCTGTACCAGATCTAAAACCATATTATAAAGCAGCTATCATCAAAACTGTTTGGTATGGGGTGGCCAGGTAGCACACCGAGTAAGAACACCGGCTCCACTGTCAGGATGACTTGTGGATTGAATCTGGGCTCAGACACTTAGCACCCACCCAGAAACACCTGGCCATGTAACCTTGAGCAAGTTACTTAACGCTAATTGCTTAGGGTCGGCCAGGTAGTTCAGTGAGTAAGAGTACCGGCTCCAGTGTCAGGATGACCTGGGGTTCAAATCCAGGCTCAGATACTTAGCACCACACCCAGAATTAACTGGCTGTGTAACCTTGAGCAAGTTACTTAACCCTGATTGCTTTAAAAAAACTGTTTGGTACTGATTAAGAAATAGAATGGTGGATTGGTGAAATAGATTAGGTGTACAAAATACAATAGTAAATGACCATAATAATCTACTATTTGATAAACCCCAAAAGTCCAACTTCTGGAATAAGAACTCACTATTTGACAAAAACTGCTGGGAAAACTAGAAAATAGTATAGCAAAAACTAGGCATAGACCAACATCTCATACCATTTACCAATAGATGGTCAAAATGGGTACAAGATTTAGAGATAAAGGGTGATATCATAAGCAAATTAGGAGAGCAAGGAATAGTTTACCTGTCAGATCTATCAAGAAGGGAAGAATTTATGGCCAAACAAGAGATAAAGAACATTATTAAATGCAAAATGGATAATTTTGATTACATTAAAATGAAAAGGTTTTGCACAAAGTCAATGCAAACAAGATTGGAAGGGAAGCAGAAAGATGGGAAACATTTTTTACAGCAAGTGTTCTTGACCTCATTCTAAGGCCTCATTCCTTAAATATATAGAGAACTGAGTCAATTTACAAGAATACAAGTCATTCCCCAGTTGATAAATCGTCAAAGGATATGAACAGGAAGTTTTCAGATGAAGAAATTAGAGCTATCTATAGTCATATGAAAAAAATACCCTAAATCATTATTGATTAGAGAAATACATTTTAAAACAACTCTGAGATACCATCTCATACCTATCAGATTGGCTAATATGACAGAAAAGGAAATTGATCAATGTTGGAGAAAATGTGGGAAAATTGGGACACTAATGCATTGTTGGTGAAGTTGTAAACTGGTTCAAATATTCTGGAGAGCAATTTAGAACTATGCCCAAAGGGCAATCAAACTGTGTATACCTTTGACCCAGCAATACTCCTACTAATTATGTGTACCAAAGACATCATACAAAAGGGAAAACGATCCACATGTACAAAAATATTTATAGCAGCTCTTTTGTGGTCGCAAAGAATTGGAAATTGAGGGGATGCCCATCAAATGGGGAATGGCTGAACAAATTATGGTATGTGAATATAATGGAATACCACTGTGCTGTAAGAATGATGAGCAGGCCAACTTCAAAAAACCTGCAAAGATTTACATGAACTGATGCTGAGTTAAGTGAGCAGAATCAGGAAAACATTTTACATAATAACAGCAACATTGTGTGATGATCAGTTATGATTGACTGAGCTCTTCTCAGCAACACAATGATCCAAGATGATTCCAAAGGATTCATGATGGAAAACGCTATCCACAACCAGAAAAAGAACTGTGCAGTCTGCATGCAAATCAAAGAATAATATTTTCACTTTTTTGTGGTTTTTCCCTTTTGTTGTGTTTCTTTTTTCAAAACATTAATAATGTGGAAATATGTTTAATATGCTTGCACATGTATAACCTACATCAGATTGCTTGCTGTTTTGAGGAGGGCTGATGGGAGCTAGGGAGGAATAAAAAATTTGCAACTCAAAATTTTATAAAAACAATGTTGAAAACTATCTTTACGTGTAATTGGAAAAAACAAAATATTATTTCAAAAAAAACAGAGTCATTTTACCAAGCAAACCCTGCCATAGAATGTATTATATTTAGTTAAATTTCCCAGTTTTTTCTTAGAAAGATTTTCTCAGAAATATGCAAATGTCTCAAGTCATATATAATGGCTTTTAATGCAAAATACTAAGATAATAAATGCTGAAAGAAATGAAAATGCAAAACAAACATGTTATATTTATTAGAGATGTAGAAACCATCAATTGTTCTAATGCTTAAGAAAGTATGCATCAGGCCAAATAAAGAAATTAGCTTTTGAAGAAATTGACCTTGGGCAGGTCCCATGATTGTACCATAGGGAGTTCAGGAGAAGCTAGGTTGGTACTATTTATCTAGGGAGGTATACCTTAATATTGAAGGTATGAATTATAGAATGGGACAGGAATGAGGGTAAGTATTAAGAACAGAGACAACCACAGACTGACTGCCACCCCCAGGTATAAATATGAACTACTTCAAAAGTCAAATCTCTATCTAGTTCCTACACAATTCAAATCACTGCTGACTATTCATGATCCCTTTTTTTAGATTTTCTTGGCAAAGATGTTGAAATGGTTTTGCATTTCCTTCTCCAGCTCATTTTACAGATGAGCAACTGAGGCAAACAGGGTCAAGTGACTTGCCCAAGGTCACAAGTCAGATTTAAACCTATGAAGATGAGTCTTCCTGATTCCACGCCTAGTGCTCTATCCACTGTGCTGTCTAGCTGCCCTAGAAGTTAGGACACTTACTAGCTATATGACCCTGGGCAAGTAACTCCAGCTGCCTTAGTTTTCTCAACAGTAAAATGAGGACAACAGTAGCATCTAACTTCCAGAGTTGTTTTGATGATAAAATAAGATAATATTTTCAAAGTGCTTCTCACTGGTACATAGTATAGCATAGATATTTAATTAGTTATTTTTCCTCCTTCCCTCTTACATCAGAAGTGGGATAGTGGGATCACTACCACATCTTAAACTATACTATAAATGTGTTATATGAGTATAATGAATTATAATTGCACTATAATAATAAATATGAGAAATGACAAGAAACATGGAAAGACTTTCATAAATTGATACACATCATTGCAAGCAGAATCAGGAAAATAATGTAGCTGATATTTAAAATTATGTAAATAACAACAATATTAAAAAATAACTAAGCTCAAGTTAATTGCAATGACCAACCATGGTCCTGTTTTTGTCTTTGCATTCCCAATACCTAACATAATACTTTACATGAATGAATTAAAACGCATTTGTCAAACATTTACTACTAATACAATGCTTAATGCTAGGGATACAAATTGAAAAAGCAATATAGTCCCTTTTCTGAAGGATCTCACAGTCTAACTGGAGGAAAAAACACATATAAGAATGTACATGACATTGACCAGGGTTGCATAGAGTGTGCTGACAGTCAGAAGAAAGTACACAAGAGTCTGGGGAGCATAGAAGCAGTGACTTTTTTGCTTCTTTTCATCCAAATTGTCCTTTATTTCTATTTGCATTCTCAATCAATTATTCTCTCTTTTGTTTCTTTGGTGAGATTTGTCAGAGTGGATTCAAATTTCTCTACTCTATTTCTGCTATGCCTGCCATAAATTCTACTTTCACAGTTCTTATTTCTCCATTAAACAATTCAGGAGCATCCTGTTATAGTTCCATGCTCTTCTGAGAACGCATAGGATACTCTGGGTCATCAGGTGTTGATTCATTTTCCTTTGTCTTACAATATTTTTTCATAGTTTGAACTTTTTTTTAGCTTATCTGAAAGCCATATTCCTTTCCATTATTAATACCTTCCCTGTTGGCTTATCTACTTATGTTCTTCAATTGAATTTTCCTCCTCTCGAGATCTTTGGTATTTCAATATTTTTCACTTATATTTCCCATTTGCTCACTTTCTGACTCCTCCTTTAATTGTGGTTTCCCTAAGGGCTGAACCTCAAAGCTGTCTCAGGCTCCTCTCAAGCTGTATAATACTCGGCCATGGCTGGATGCTGCGACTTTTGCTTCAGGCTGTCACCCTTCAGGTAGACCCACATAGTCCCTGCTATTCTGCTCCAGGTCCCATTGTTCCTCCGTTCTCTAGCTGAGCTCTACTGTAGTACAGAGAGCTGCTGCACTGCGGTCTCAGCCAGAGCAAACTTCTTCGTTTTGTTTTTCCATAATTCTGGGTGGAGGCGGGATAGAATTGAGTTCTATTGCAAGCCTGTGGGTCAGCTTGTATATTCCTGAAAGTGGGCAGTGTGGAAAGAGGTGCTAAGGATTAGCCCAAAGGGTGGGGGAAGGTATGGTGGTGAAATAACCTGGCCCCTATTCATTGGAAAGCCTGGACCTGAGGGACCACATGGACCGGAGATTCTAGTTATCTTCTCAGAGGTGTGAGAGTCATTGTTAGTGAACCTCTTCCTAGCTTGAAAGAAGGAAAAAGAAAAAGACAATTGCAGGAAGGTTGGGGGGAAAGGCCCTCCACTGGTGGTTCTCATTGGCCTAGGTTAGGAGAGTGGGGAAGAGAAGATAATAAGATAACCTAACTGTTGCCTCTTTATAAATGTTTATTGATTGTTTCTAGTCTTATTCTATTCTGGAACCTCTCTTGAAGCCCTATATCTGGAATTTTCTAATTAATTGGAGCCTCCCTGCCTCTTGACGGGAGAAGTGGGGAACTAAGTAGATCTTCTGAGTGAGATCCCACATGTCCCTTTAATAATAGGGGGTGAATAGGTGGCTCAGTGAATAGAACACCGGCCCTGGAGTCAGGAGGACCTGAGTTCAAATCCAGACTCAGACATTTAACACTTACTGGCCATGTGACATTGGGCAAGTCATTTAACCCCAATTGCCCTGCCCTCCCCCCTCCAAAAAGCATAATAATAATAATAATAATAATAATAATAACTAGTTAGTTTTATATAGTACTTTCAGGTTTGCAAAGATCTTGACATAAATACAAATGTTAGCTCATTTGACCTTCACAGCAACTTTATGAGGTAGGTGTTATTATGATCCCCATTTAACAGATGAGTAAACTGAAGCACAGAGAGATTAAGTAATTTGCTCACACCTAGTAAGTGTGAGGATTTGAACGCTTGTCTTCCTGTCTCCAGGTCCTGCATTCTATCCAGTGTGCCACCTAGCTGTCTCTAAAGGGTCTGGACCTTTTATGTATCAGTGAACTTCCTTAATACATGGAATGATAAGGGACCTAAGAGTCTCACTCTACAAAATAGTAAGAGTTTGATATGATGCTGTGCCAAAGCCAGAGAAGAGCCAGCCTCTCACAAGATCATCATGGATACCTCCTCATGCCATGACTCAAAGTCTATGTAAGGTTTTCTAAGGTCCCTTCCCGACCCCCCTACAGAACCTGGTTGGGAGGTTGGTGCTTCCAAAGTTATCTTTCTCTTATTGCCCCTCTCCCCTTCCATGTTCCCAGGTGGGTAGTGTCTTGAATTCACTAAATAAAGGGGCTTTTGTTTTATCACTGACTAAGCCATCTAATTCTATAGTGAAGTCATTTTCAGTCCCAGAAAAAGACCTCAATCCATATCTGGATTGCAATAGTCTCCCAGTTGATCTCTGTGTTCCAAGTCTCTTTTCTTTCTAATCCATTTTCAAATGAAACTGATAAAATAATCTACCTAAAACACAAATCTGGACCCCTTCTTTTCTGGTCAAGAGGTAAACTTGATTGACTTTCTATTGCCTCTTTGGATAAAATTAAAAACCCTCTGGAATTTAAAACCTTACTTAAGCTGGCTCCAACCTACCCTTCCGGGCTTATTTTACATTATTCCCCTTCAAGAATGCTCTATTTTTGTCAAATTTGTCCTTTCCACACCTGGACATTCTATCTCCTGCCTCCCATGTATTTGCATTGATTGTCCCTCCCACCTCCACTGAAATTCCCCCTTTACTTGTACCTCCTAAAATCCTCCAGGATTCATCTCTGGTATTTTCCTTATCCTTTAAGCCTTTCCTAATCCTTCTAATTGTTTGTTCTCTCTCCTTCTTCAAGTTATATTTCATTTTCTTAGCTGGATAAATGTTTTATCATCCCAATAAAAACATAAGCTTCTTGAGGGTAGACGTTGATTTTGTTGTTGCACTTTGTAAGGGGTCTAATATATGATTCTTGAAATAAAGGCTCTGCTTCTCCTTGTCACATTTCTTATCCTGAGTCAGAGAGTCAGAAGATTTAGCTAGTAATGGGAACATTTAACTCTCAGAATCAGAAATGCCAACAGCAAAAAGCTGTGTCTTTCACACTCAAGATGGGCTATAATCTACTTGGGGAGAAATTTCCAAATCTCCTGGCATAATAGGATACTCCCAAGAATCATTATTTCCAAGTTTTTTTGGATGTTGGTTTGCAAGGAAATTTCATATGGGTTTTCACGTCACCATATTTATTGTTATTGCATTTTTTAAATAACTCAGCTCAATCTAGTATAAACTCATTATAATAGTATGGACCCTGATGGCCAAGTATATTACAATATTGTACTGTTGGGACAGAAATCGCCTGGTCGTGTGGCAACTGTCTAGAAGCACTGCCTTCTTAATAATTGCCAAAATATGATGTATCCCTAGTTCTATAGTCCAACAAAAGTGTATGTGAAACCACCCCAAATTGTTGAGATGATGTCAGGGGCCCTGCAGCCAGAGCCCCTGCCCAACCCTTAGAGGAGACAGCACAGACAAGAAGGAGGCCAGCAACCCTGCCTTTATGTCCCCAGGTAATTTGGACTCCCCTACAGGCTTCTCAGTACATCCCAAGGATGGACACAAACACAGACATAGGAAGTTCAACATGTTACTGGTTCAGTGAGGGAGCTTGCTCAAAGTCTTGCCAGGATGCTTTACTCTCTAAAAGAATTTGCCAGAGAGTTTGGAGTTAAGCAGAGAGGTTTTTGCAGTACCATCATAAAAGAGAACAGAGAGGCTCCTAGCAGCTGTGACCAGAAGTTTCAGGAAGCTCTGCAGTTTTAGCATTTCTACTCCTTTGTCCTGCAGATTCCCTGGCCACCACTTTAGAATACTTGTAATATGGTTGACAGCTTTCCACCCTTGGCTAGATACCTGGCTTAGTCATGACCTGGACTAATCGGAACTGCCTTATGATCCCCTTGTGGCTGCCCTGCAGTGACCTAGACTACTGACCCTGAGAGTGCTTGATCCTTTAGGGCCTAACCCTGAGTCACAGGTGCAAAGGATTATAGGAGGCACTGGTGGATGGAGGCATCTTTGTGCTTAAGAATAGCTCACTGACCCCTAGCTGTGAGCATGCATACCCCCACTTGATGTCAGTGATAGAGACCAACTTTTCATTTCTTTGCTAATACCTTGCTCTGCTCTGGCTCGAATCCTTTTTACTAGGATATTCCTTATTGAACACTGATTTGCCCTGGCCTCTTCCTTCTCCTGACACATGAGATATTGATTTAGAAATAGAAGGGACCTTGCAGGTCATCCAGTCTAACTCTTAGTTTTTCAGATGAGAAAACTGAGGCCCAGAGAGGTTTAGAGGTTTGTCCAAGATCACACAGATAATTTCATTAGTAGAGGCTAAGATCATGATTCCAAAAGAACACATAATTCACATGGTGTGCCATCTTGTGGCTTGGTGAGGATAGGGGTCTCTGGATGGTGTGCCTAGAAGCAAAAATGACAAATGGTATTACTTTACTGTTACTCATTTTTCTCATTTGCTTTGATTCCTCTGGGAAATCTGAATTTTTTTTTTCTGCGTAGATTCTCCAGATGTTTCCATTAAGTGCCTAAGCTAAGGTAAGTCCTTAATTAGGACCTCACTAATTTGAAATTTGTGAAAAATCTAACTGGAGTTGAAATGAAGTTTGCTTTTTCACTATGTATTTAAAAAGAAGACTGTGTTAAGTCAATTAATAGTGTAAACAAGTTGGGGTGGACTGTGATTTAACTAAAGAAAAGAGATTGTTTTCAAGCACTTTTGCAACATCAGGTTACATCTGATCAATTGATATGGGAATTGCAAACCACTCTTATCTGCTCATTAAAGCAAATCCCCTAAGGATCAGTACTTGGCAATCCTTCTATAACCTAGTTCAGGTTACTGTATGTACTTGAAAGCAATGAAATTGCAAGCCTTCAAAAGTATTCTCTACTTCAGATTTGTCTTCCAAGGAGTGATGTGCCTGAATTAGGGAGATTTTAGTGAGATTTTATTCCATAGGATCAAGTCCTTGGTATCATCATTACCTTTACTGATAAAGGTCTGTCTTGTGCTTCAGGCATTTTTACCAGACATTTCTTTTCCATGTTAAATATTTTCTTTTGATTATGCAATGCTCCATTAAGAAGTAACTCTGGGAAGGATAGGCATGCTGTCCTTATAGTGTTTTGATCTATTGTTATCCATGTTCACTTTGGTCCACACAAGATCAAAGAGTTTAATTTATGATGGGTGGATGGATCAAGTTCAGCCGTCTGAAGCAGACATCAGGCAATGAAAACCTTGGAACAATAGCTCCTTAAATGTACAAATGGTTCAGCAGAGAAACAGCCCTCCAGATAAAGGAAGTTCCCATTTTTCTTTGCCCTGCTGGTTTGGGAACTGAAGGGTCCTCTCTGACGAGGCCCAGAGGACAGCTGCAGGCTGTCCGTCAATCCTCCCTCTCTTCTTCCCTGCCAAGTTCAATATCCCCAGGGGTATAACACGACACCACCAGACTCCAAGGTACGGTAAAGCTGGCAGTTGGGGAGAGCAGAGCACACACTCCAGACAGACTCATTTACAGGTCTGGGCCCAATCTGTGTGCCTTTGGAGACTTTCTTTTGTGCAAAATACCTATCATTATCCACCATCAAATGACTTGCTCACTTGAAGCTGGCTGTGGCCAGGGATGGAGAATAGGGAGCAAAGAGAAGAAAGACAAAGCAACTTGACCAGTACCTGGAACGTCCTATGAGCCAGATTCTTCCAAGTCCTTTCTGTCATGGGCAGAGCAGGTTTTTTCCTTTTTCTATATTTCATGTTAGCCCTAAGCCTTCTTTTAAAATGAAGAGCATGAAGACTGTCAAGTATTTTCAACAGGAATGGGCAGAAAGATTCAGTGAAAGTAAGGGCAGACTGAAATCTTTATCTAAAATTGAAACCAAACTCTTTTGGAAGTTCAAAGGTTGGTCTGTGAGAGAGTGGGGGGGAAATTTCAACAACTCTGTTAATTCCTGAGTTATTTTTCATTTTTTCTCCACTTTTTAGGATCCAGGTGCCCATGCAAACCAGAAAGAGGAATGTTCCAGAAATCTGAAGAGAGAAAAACAGAGACAGAAACATAGAGTGAGATAGAGAAAGACAGAAAGAAAGAGGGGCAGGGGAACAAGGAGAAACAGAGACACAGGAGGACAGGGAGACAGACAAGGGAAGAGAGTGAAAGAGAATTTGAACTTGATTTCACCTAAGTGGAAGTGAGCCTCTTCATTTTCCAAGGTTATCCCTTCCTCTACTCCCTCCCCCTTTTTTTGTTCTGAATTATGATTTCATCTGCATAAGGAACTATCTGAAGCAATGTAGAAAAGGTGACACTTGTAACTTATAGTCTTATAGAATTGACTGGAACTGAAGTTAAATAACTTGCCCATGGTCACACAAACTGTGTCAGAAACAGGACTTGAAGCCACGTCCTCCTAACTCCAAGACCAGCTATCTATCCACTGTACCCTTATATCTGTAACTATTGTTAATGGAGGAGGGTTCAAAAGCACTTCAGAGGCCATTTAGTCCAATGTCCTCAATTTGCAGGTGAGGAAATTGAGATCCAGAAAGGTTCAGTGGGAACTTGCCCAAAGGATTAATTCTGTGGCCTTAAAACTATTCACACCATGCTCTAACATGATGATCTAAGTATTCCTAAAAGCAGAAAGAATTTTTTTCCTTTGCAAATGTTTCATGATTGATGATATGGCATCATTGATAGGTCAGCTACTGCACTGATGGTAAATTCTTCAACTTGAAAAGGTTATAAGCCAAGAACAAAGTGAAGGGAATGTTGGCACATGATTTTCTGTTTGCAGATGACTGTGCACTCAATGCAGCCTCTGAAGCTGATACAACAAAGTATAGATCAATTCTCTGCTGCTTGTGCTAATTTTGGCCTAACACTTAATACCAAGAAAACACAGGTGCTCTACCAACCACCACCACACCATCTATACATGAAACTATTAGTTATAGCAAATGGAGAAGTTCTGAATGCTATGGATAAGTTCACTTACCTTGGTAGTGTACTTTCCAGGGATGTACACATTGATAATGAGGTTGATCCACACATTGCCAGAGCTAGTTCAGTGTTTGGGAGGCTCAGAAGGAAGGTGTGGGAGAGACTGAAGGTCTACAGAGCCATTGTGCTAACCTCATTATTGTATGCCTGTGAAACCTGGACAGTATAACAACAACATGCCAGGAAATTGAATTGCTTCCATTTGAGTTGTCTTAGAAAGATTCTGAAGATCACCTGGCAGGATAAGATGCCAGAAACTGAGGTCCTTCCTCAAACTAAACTGCCAAACATTCAAACTCTGCCGCAGAGAGTACAACTCTGATGGGTTGGCTATATTGTTCAAATGCAAAACTTACACTTGCCAAAAATACTGTTTTATGGAGAACTCACACAGGGCAAGCATTCACCTGGTGGTCAGAAGAAGAGATACAAGGATATTCTCAAGGTCTTTCTTAAGAACTTTGGAATTGATTGTGTGACATGGGAGACATTAGCACAGGACCATTCAGCATGGCATGCTCACATCAGAGAAGGTGCTGTGCTTTATGAGCAAAACAGAATTGAAACAGCTCAAAGGAAACACAGAACGCACAAATATAGAGAATCCACCCCAAATGTTCTCATGGACTGTTTGTGCCTGACCTGTGGTAGAGTATTCCAAGCTCATAAGAGTCTGATCAGCCACGGTTGGACACACTGAAACTTGACTCTAGAACAGGGATGTCAATTTGATCTTTTTTGAGAATAAAGGACAACAACCAACCTACCATGATGGATGACAATGGCATGGACCCTTAGGTAAAGGCTACTTGGGACCTATCATGACTTGATACAGAAAATGAATAAATTGTATTGGGAAATATTTAAGCTCCATGAAGAAGGCCACCAGTATTCCTGATGGACACTGCTGTCGGAGGCCTGGATATGGTATTCAGTTCAAAAAAGTTTCACAAAACAGCAGTTCAGAAGAAGGATGTATTTTAGAATGGCTCAGGGGGCGTCAAGCCAAGTTGGTGGCATAGAAGCAGGAAAACTCCATATGCCCCCTTCATAACCACCTCAAATACCTACAAAAAATGACTCAACAAACTTCAGGGCTACAGAACCCACAAAATTACAGAGAGAAACAAACCTCCCACTGAAGACAGCCTGGCAGGCTGGCAGGAAGGGTCTATAGCAGCATGCTGGGAGCTGAGCCCAGTTGTGAGTCTGTGGTTTTAGCCTCAGGGTGGCCACAACCAGCCCTGGCTCTCTGGGAGAGTGGATCACCAGAAACTGTGGCAGTTTCCAGAATTATCAACCCATAAATGCCAAAGATAAAGTGAAAGTTTGGTGTGGATTTTGGGGGAAGAGGGGGTCCAGGAGTGTGGTCCAGCCTCTGCCCCCTGAGGGAGAAGTGGTTGAGGTACAGTGGCCATTGCATGGCTGCTTCAGAGCTCCTGGCCTGCAGATTGTAGGGGAACCAAGTGACCAGTCTGAGGGGTAATCACTCTTTAACTTGCTTTGATCTGGATTGCTGTCTAGGGTGGAGGTCCTAGGGTGTGTGACCAGTGTGCCAGAGCCAGTGGAGGCTCCTGAGAGGGCACCCAACTAATTCTCCAGAAGCTGAGAAAACCCCAGCAATTTGGGACAAAGCTCTCCTCTCTGGAAGCAGAGTTCTACTGTGGCAAAGAGCTCAAAAATCGAATAATTGAGTGGCAACACAAGCAAGCAAAGGAAGCAAAGCAAGCACAGCAATCCAACATTGGATTCCTTTTTGGGGGGACAAAAAGGATCAAAGCATGGAACAGGAGGAAGACAATGAAGTCAGAACTCCTGCACCAAAAACTTCCAAGAAAAATATGAACTGCTTACAGGCCATAGAGGAGCTTAAGAAGGATTTTGAGAATGGCTCAGGGCTGCTTGTGATCATAAAACAAAAAAGGAATGGGGGGAAAAATTAACTGAAGTTTAAGTAGTTCTGTGTAAAGGTATACATAGAAAGAAGACTTTGTCTTCTGGTATGCAGAGGCTATAATTTGTAACCTCTTGGAAATGGATAGTGGTGGTGGTGGTAGGGACATCTAGAAATTATTATTCAAAGGATAAGATCTTTGGTTTGTAAGTCACTTTAAGTCATCCTTTAGATCCAGAGAACAACAACAAAGTTATTTTCAATTTGATATTAAAAGTAACTGCCCAGAACACTATGGATGGGGCTATGAATTGGTCCAACGATGCTGGAAAACAATTTGGAATTATGCTAAAAAAAAAAAAGCAACTGAAGTATCTTTACCCTTTGGCCCTTAACTGCTAGGCATATGCCTCAAGAAGCCAAATACAGATAGAAAAGTCCCATATTCCTGAAATATTCCTTGGTGTACTTTTTGTAGTTGCAAAGAATTAGAAATAAAGTGAATGTCCATCATTTGAGGAATGGCTAAGCAAATTTTGGTATATGAATATAACTGAATAGTACTTTACTGTAAGAAATGACATATAAAGAATTTGGGAATTCAAGAGAAGACATCTGAAATTACATAAAGTAAGCAGAACCAGAAAAAAACAATTTATACAATGACTGAAACAACATAAATGGAAAGAACAAATAAAATTTATATTTGCATAATTACAGTATCGGTTTAGACCTCAAGAAGAGTTAAGAAAATGTACTTTTAATGATGAAGTCAAGGACTAAGGTAGTGGAATATTACATATACTGTCAGACATGTTCAATGAGTTACTTAATCTTGTTGAACTTTTTTCATTCTTTTTGTAATAACCCCTGGAAAGGAGTTAGCTAGCCATTTTGGGGGGATTTGTAGTCCTTTCCATTTTGGAAAGAGAAGAAACTAATAGAATTTTCCGTCATTTTTCAGTTGTATCTGACTTTTCATGACCTCATTTGTGGTTTTCTTGGTAATGATACTGGAGTAGTTTGTTACCTTATCCAGCTCATTTTACAGATGAAGAGACTGAGGCAAAAAAGGATTAAGTGATTTGCCCAGGATCATATAGCCAATAAGTATCTGAGGCCAGATTTGAGCTCAGGAAGATGAGTCTTCCTAACTTCACATCCAGCACTCTATCCACTGAACTATCTAGATCAGCTCTCAAAGGGGGAGGAGGAGGTTTTTCACACATGGCTATGATGAGATTGAGAACTAAGAGAGAAGGTAGCAGCTATCCCATTGGGTGCAATGGCATGAAAATGAAATAGCAACTGTTAGCTGGCCACATCTGTAATTCCCTTCTATAAGACCACAAGAGATGATAAATAACCTTCATCTCAGTGGACAAGCTGAGAAGTACAGAAGACTATGTGTTTTATCTTGAGCCCTCTGCTCATCCAGGAGGAGAAACAAACTGGAGAAAGAAGTGAGTGGGCCTTACCCTACCTCAGCCTTATTTATTTGTGTCTTTTTTTCTTAAATTTATCCCATTAAGAATACATTTACTGGATTTTGTATTATTTATAATAGACATGTAGAGTCAACCTTGTGCTTATGTTGTCTTTGTAGCATGAAGGCAAAATGGAGGCCACAGAGGAGAAGGGGGACTTTGCTGGTCCAGGGTTGAAAACTCAACTCCAGCTAATTGTTAGAAAGTTTTCCTGGGGGGCAGGGAGGAGGAGGGGAGGATAGGCACAAGTCATTTCATAACTACCCTTCTAAGGGCAGAATCACTATGAATTTGGGTATAAATCTGCTTTATAGACATGAGTGCAGGTTACATTTTAAACTCTTAACAAGGGATTGCTTTCTAGGTTGAGCATTTGATGTAAAAAAAAACACCAATAAAAATGAAATAAAATTACAAAACCAAAAGTAATTCCATTCAACTACCTGTATTTGAAGCTTGTCCATCAACATCTCACTTCAAACAGACTATAAACTAAACCCATAATTGAACACTAGAACGAGCTAGATTGACTTTGGGATGTTGCTCAATGCCTTTAATAACCCTAAGCTTCTTCCTGAAGCAAAGGGTCATTTTTGTAATATCAATATTCTTCTAGTGGTGTCTATCTTCATGTCACAGAAAACTACAGAATTCAATGGAAGAATTAAAATTGATGATGATCCAAAGAGTTGGCACATAGTGGGAGTTAGTGGGCTACCACATGTAACAAATGAGTAAATAAAAAAGGGTAAAGAAATTGAATCATTCTCTCCAAAAGATAGGCTGATCATATGTGGTTTCATATGATAGCCTAAATGGTTCAGCGGTATCCATACAATGTCAAAAAAGAGGGAGGAAACCTCCCAGTAAGTTGAGTGGACACCTTATGGTCAATTTATGAAAAATGTGAGTAAGAATTTCATGGGACAGGCATTTGTGGAAAGGTCATGCTCTGCATTGTTAGAAGGAATATCCATAATGAAGAGATCACCAACCCCTTGGAATATTAGAATATTAGTGTAAAAATCAAGGAGACATTTTAGAGTTGAAGTGTAGTCAGATTTTTAGAAGTGTTGCACTGATGTAAGAGAATTCAAAGAGGTGAATTCACAACATATTTTAAAAAACTATTCTAAACACACATTCATATATATACATACATATACCATATACACATATGTTTTTATATACCATAAAAGACAAAAAAAGAGGTCTCTAATAGAACTCCATTTTATACCATATGTGCTAATTTGAAAACTGTCTTGCTTGTTTGTGCTTTTTTCTGAACTTTCTTCTATTCTCTTTGATGTATTTTAAAAACATCACTTCAGCTAAACACTTTCCTTCTTAAACTTCCCCTCCAGGAATGTTCATAAATTGAGGAATGGCTGAACAAGTTGTGGCATATGATTGTGATGGAATACTATTGTGATATAAAAAATGACAAGGGAGTGGTTTCAGAAAAACATGGCAAGACCTATACAAACTTATGTAAAGTGAAGTAAGAAGAACTGATTTCCTCATTTACAAAACAGGGTATAATACCTATAGTATTTGCTGTACTAGGTTTTTAGGAGGTTCTAATGAGATAATGTATGTCAGTGGTTCCCAACTTTGTTCTATAAAACCCTTTCAACAACAACAAAAAATGTGTTATGAATGCCCAGTGTAATTTAATATACTATACATAATATTCTTTCAGATTTATTCATTAAGTACTTATGATAAATATAAAAAACTTTTGCCCAAAAAGCTATGAATTAAAATTTTCATTACATAATTACATTTTATTTTACCTAAAATTATGAAAATTCCAAATGAAAGTTATAAAAACCATTTTAAAATAATCATAAATGTTTTATGTGGAACATTCCATAAGAATTAAAAGAATCATTCCAGTAAGACTGCATATGCTTACTATTATCTTAAAGACTTCACCTTAATTTCTTTATTTTGCCAATTTTGTTGAACATAAATAATATTCTAATGAAATGTTACAACTTGGGAGATACCTAATATAACTTTATAATAATCATATATAAGTTTAATTTAGAACTTAGACCTTTATTTTGAACAATGGTTCACAATATTTGGATCAACATCAAAAAAACACAATCTTAATCTGATTCTACATTGAGTTTATTTTTGTATTTTGATTAAAAGGAAGAATATAGTGAAAATGCTTTCTTACATAGCAGAAAATGACAGGAGAAGTTTACAAATTCTCATGCTTTTAGATAGAAATTCAATTTTTTTTAACCTCCCTAACCAATCAATGAAGATGAAGAGCTAGCTAGGCCAATGCAATATTTACTTTTCTACTGGTTAATAACAAACTCTGCATTAAATGATAAATGTGCTTAAAGTTCAATTGGGTATAATGCTTCATTTTTAGCAATGTTTATATATAGACTAATTTTTGTAAGGAAAAAAACTTTTCAGACATAAATTTCTTCTCTTTTCCCTTGGCACACTGGTTATAGTCTCCCAAAAACTCTGCTGAACAATATGACCAGTATTACCAACCAGTTTATTTTTAAAAACCCCAAATAAAAGAGTAGCAAAATAAGCAGAGAATAAATTAAAATCAGAAAATAGAATTAACACTGCAGAGAAACAATATAAGATTTATTCTTTCAGATGATTTCAAGATGGCTTGTAATGTGTATGCCCAGAAATCACTGTCTTCAAACAGCCTGATATTTGTGCTGCAAAAACACAAATGTTCATAACATTCTGGTCATGTGATTAAACAGCTGGTGGGTAATTACAGAGTAACAGAGTAGAATGAGGGAGTTACTCTGGTATACAGAACACAAATGACAATATGTGAATGTTTCTAACAATCTGTTAGAAATAAGTTTGTGCTTGAATGTCAAATGCTTGTGGCAGTTTGGAAACAATTTGATGATAGGTTGAGAAACTACAAGAACACATTGGTCAGAGTTTGATGAAATTGCTGTACAAACACAAAAATCATTACATACATAATCATGATGATTTAAAATCATTATAATGCTTCAAACATGCTTATTGTCACAGAGGAAAAAATATTTGAAACATAACTCGACAATTGTTTACTGCTTAAGGTATTGTCAAAGAATTTTTAGCATGAACCCCTTGGACCATTGTTGCAAACCCTTAAAGGGTTTGCAAAAACCACTAAATGGGAATTACTGATATATGTAAAGTTTTGTGTAAATGCCAGCTGTTATCATTATACTTTTCCCCCTCTGCCTTCCAGAGTAATCTAAAGAAATTTCTCAAAGCCTGGGTTTCTCACCAATACTTCCTACATGGGTTCACTGTTTTATTTCTTCTGATCATAGCCAGAGACAACTTAACTAATTTTCCTTTTCAACTCTCCTGTTTTAACTCTTCAGATTTTGAAAAGCACTAATGGGTCAACAAATTTAGGCAGAGACCCTCCATTTCATTACAGAAAACCAAATACCACATGGTACTTGATTTTAAATTATTTATTTTGACTGGATCTGTCATTTCATTGATACAGAGCAGAACTATCAAACATGTAACTCACAATACTCCTGAGTGCAGCCTGAACCAGATTAAAATGTAATTGTGAAATATTTAACAAAACAAATAAAAATAAAACCATATATAATATTAATATATAGTTTTCTAAGTCACCATGTGGCCCTCATGGACATTTATGTATAGTTTATTGGCCTACATTTCTATTTAAATTTGATACCACCAATATAAGGAAATCCATATGAGGACATTCTCTCTAATAATGTAAATCAAAATATATTCTTCTACATACAAAATTGTCATCAATTGAAACACTGAAAAGTAAAGTAACTTCCATTTTCAGTATTCCACAGCCATTATGTCAGAGGTATTTCTTGAATACAGCTCTTCCTCACCTGGAAGCCAGTTTTCTAACCACTGAGCTGGCCTGCCTCTCTTTGGTTTATTACTCAATACAAATGTGAGAGATCATTTAGGAATTTATTTGCCTTATAGGTTACTTGAACTTCCCCAAAATTTACTGTTCACAAAATTGTATGACTAACTCTCCCCTTCATAGTAAATAAATTTAACACTTTACTAGCATAACAAGAATTTGACACCCAGTCCGAGGCATCTCCCACGTTTATAGCTCCATTTTACATGGTCTGGGCATGTGCCAAACCCTATTATGCTAGCAATAAATACTTAAGGATTGATTAATTAATTGATAGTAATTCACATTTACATAATAATTTCACTGTTTGAAAGGTAATTTCTTTCTTGTTCCTCTAATTTGATCATGATATGAGCTTTTATATATCTGAAGGTTATTTTGGTATGTGGTCTGAGGTCTTAATGTGTACTTAATTTCTGCCAGATTGCTTTCCATTTTCCCCCAAAGTTTTACAGTGAATTCTTCCTCCCATTACCTAGTTTTTTAATTCTAGGAGACTATATTGCTTCTGTATAGTTTTTACAGAATATGATCCACTGAAAGCTCTCATCTACTTTTTAAGCAGTGGCTAACTATGTTGATGATTACTGTTTTCTAATTCTGTTTGAGATCTAGCTATCCCCACTTCTTCTTACATTTTATTTTCATTATTTCTCTTGAGATAACTGGCTTTTTGTTCATCCAGATGAATTTTGTTGGGTTCCCCCCACCCCCAGCTATATAAAGTAATCCTTTGGTAGTTTAATATGAGTCAACTGAAAAACAGTCAAAGGATACCAATAGCCAGTTCTCAGTGGGAGGAAATCCAAGTTGTCAACAGTCATGTGAAAAAGTGCTCCATATCACTAATACTTAGATAAGTACAAATTAAAGCAGCTCTGAGGTTTAACCTCACACTCATCATACTGGCAAAGTTGACAAAAAATTATAATATCAAATGTTGGAGAGCTAGGGGAAAACAAGGAGTACACTGATGTTGTGGCCATGAATTAGTCCGGCTAGCTTGGAAAGCAATTTAGAACTGTGCCCCAAAAGTTACTGATTGTTATACTCTTAACCCAGAGAGACCACTACTAGGTCTGTATCTCAAAAAAAATCAAAGAAAGAAGAGGACCCATATGCACAAAAACATATATAGCAGCTTATAACAGTGTGTTGACAAAACAAAAAGGTTAAAGTGTTACTAATGATCAATTGGGGGACTGGGTTGAACATATTACGGTATATGAATGCAATAGGATACTACTGGGCTAAAATAAATAAGGAAAGGGAAGATTGCAGAGAAACCTGGAAAGACTTACATGAAGTGATGCAGAGTGAAAACCCATAAAAACAATACAATAACAACAACATTGTAACAATGAGTAACTTAGAAAGACAAGTTGCAATGACTAATAATGAAAAATGCTACCCACCTCCTGATATGGGAAGAATATATGACAGAACAAGATGCAGAATGAGATACAGACTTTTGGACATGGCCAATTTATGAGTCTGTTTTGCTTTACTAAGAATATTTGTTATAAGGGTCTTGATATTCTTTTTTACCCCCTTCTTAATGGAGGAGAGAGAAAGAGAGAGAGAGACGGAGACAGAGAGAGAGAGAGGGACAGAGACAGATACAGAGACAGAGACAGAGACAGAGAGTGACAGAGAGACAGAGAGAACAAATTCTTCATAGGTGCTATGGATAGTGCTAGACCCAAAGTCAGGAAGACTTGAGTTCAAATCTAGCCTTAGAAACGTTCTAGCTGTGTGACCCTGGGCAAGTCACTTAATTTCTGTCTGCCTCAGTTCCTCAATTGTAAAATGGGGATAATAACACCTACCTCACAAGGTTGCTGTGAGGATCAAATGAGATAATATTTGTAAACTGCTTAGAACAATGCCTGGCACACAGCAGGCACTTAGCAAATGCTTATTCCCTGCTCCCTTCCTTTTTCCTATTAATTAAAAAAATTTTTAATTAAAAAAAATCAGCCTTCCACATTTGACTTGATAGGCAAGTCATTGTCTGAAGGTCTGCATTTCTTATAATCATTCATTTTTTTAAAATAACACTTTAAAGTTCACAAAATGCCTTCCTAGAAAAAAACTTTGAGATAGAGAGGTGGAGAATTACTGTACCCATTTGACAGGTGAGCAAACTGAGGCAAAAATGGCTATGTGACTCACCTTGCTGAATCACACAGATAGTAAGTATAGAAACCATAACTTTAATTCAGAACTTTTGGATTCTAAAACTAGTATGTTCCCACTTGACCAAGCTGCCTTTCAGAAGTATTCTGAGAAGAGTCTAGAAACCTTTTATTTCTCTTCCTTCTCACACCCCAGTTTTCTTTGGAGTTTAAATCTCTTCCAACATTCTTTGTTTCAAAGGTTTGCTTCACTTTAACAACCCAGCATTTAGATCATGGAATCATAGGTTTAGAGCTCTAACTGCAGGGGTTATATGGACTAGTCCCTTCTCATTTTACAGATGAAGAAACTGAGGCCCAAAGAGGTTAAATGACTTGCCTTACTGCAGTGTTAAAGGCAGAATTGGAACCCTGGAGTTCTTATTCCAGAGCCAATGGTCCCATGGATACTACCATTTACATTCTTGCTTATAAACAACAGAATTAGATGTTAAACTTTACAAAATAGAAAAAAAAAAAAAGCAACGTACCATAAGACATGGAACCAGATTAGAAAGATAATTTTTTGTATTGAGGTTTTGTGTTTTTTTTGTCTCAATCATTAGAGTTCCCATTGACTAAAATAGGTAGTGTCATGCTCCAGTCGTAGAGTGACTCATAGATGATGCAGCTAGTTATTGTCTGGTCTGAGGTAATTGAATCAAATGAGTGTTTTAAGATGCTTAGTCTATTAAAACACACACACACTATATATATGTGTGTATATATATATATATATACACACTTCCTCACCCCAGACTTGAGCTTTATTGTTCACCATCAGGCATATAAAAGTCCCATTTGGAGAATCAATTGTTTCCCACTTTGCTTTTCAGTCAGTGAAGTTTGAGAAATATATTGTATGCTTTGACTTAATGCATGTTTAAAAAGAAAATTCAGTACGAATCTGAATTATAGAATTGTCTTACTAAGTATCTCAATATAAAAGTAGATTTTTGTTTAGTTGTTAAAAAAAGAAAGAACACAACTTAAAAAGTTGGATTGAAAGAGATAGACAGAGACAAGAGAAGTGATCATTAAAATAGGGAAGAAAATCTAGAGCTCAAAATTCTATCAGTTATAGGGCTTGGGGTGGGGAGCAGAGGAGGAAGAGAGAGAAGCATCTAGGGTTTCTTTTCATCTACTCCTCTTCTGGAGGTATCACAGGCTTTAGTCACATACAGAAACACCCTAGAAAGTATGAGAACATACTAGTGTGAAACTTCCCTGAAGTATACTGTACTCCCTCCCTTCCCCTCTGGCTATTATTTCCCCACTTCCACCTCCTCACATAAGCCATAGAACACTGGTAGGAACCAAGAAGGAGGGAGTAGATGGAAGGATCAGGACAACTCAAACCAATTCCTTGTGCCATTACCCTGAATCCCAGTCCCTAATGTAATTTTTGGGGAACAGTCAAATTCCAAATTGTTTTCCAGAATGGTTGGACCAATCCATAGTTCTACTAACTGTGTATATTAGTCTGGCTTTCTTCCTGTAGCCTCCCAATGCTGACTGTTGCCATTCTTTTATCATATTTGAATTTAATGAGTGTAAGGCACAATCTCAGTTGTTTTAGTTACCATTCTCTTATTAGTGATTTGGTACAATTTTCCATATGACTGTTGATCATTTGTATTTCTTCTTTTCAAAACTGATCATATCCTTGAGCAATCAGCTTATTTGGTGAGAAAATGTCTAAATATAAATTTTGGAGGTGAAATACTAAAATTAATTTATTCCAGATTAGTAAGATATAAAGTGCCAGAAAAGATTAAATGAGCAAAGTTGGGTAACACTGTAGTGGCAGTGTCATATAGTGAAAAGAATGCTGGACTTTAGTTAGAAGACCTGGTTCAAGTCCAGATTCCCTTGGGTAAGTTACTACACTCTCTCTGAAACTCACTTTAATAATCTTGTAAAATGAGGGGTTTGGACTGAAAGATTTCTTTAGTTCTGGCAGCAAATCTATGAAGATATGAAATTGATTAAGAAATTATGGAAAGATGAAAAAAGTGGACAAGGTTCAGTGTTGAACCATTCATTGTATTAATGGAAGTATTTGAAGTCAAAGGGAGCTAGCATAGTGTGTAAAGAAAGCTGACCTCAAGGTCAAAAAGGCCTGGCTTCAAGTGCCACCTCTCATCCATTTTAGCTATGTGATCATGGACAAGTCATTTAACACCTCAGTGCTTTACCTAGCTCTCTAAGATTAGAAGTTGCACAGGGGGTGGCAATCTGCTTTGGTAAAGAGAATTTCCTCACTTCAGAGTTCTCTATATCAATGAAATATCAGGTTCAGTCCCTATCCTATTTCAGATTAAAAAAAAAATACTCAGGCAGAAAAAGAAACATGCAGCATACTTGGTGCAAAAAAAAACTAAGAAAGCTTGTGAGATAAATTAAGAACATTAGCAAATCACCCCCAAATTGATAGAAGATGAGAAATTCTTTAAATAGAACTGCAGATGCAGTGGTTTGATGTCCCAAATATTCATTTTCAACCTTGACTGGACCTAATTTCATTTCTTCATCACTAAAAATAAGGGCATATAAAGCCACCTTATAAGAATAATTTATTCCAAGATATTCTTTGTATTTCATCCTAGGACCTCTTCTATTCATTCTTTCTGTTAGTGATCTCATCTACTTCCTTGTCTTCTTATCTAAGCAGATGACTTTCAGTTTATCTCTACTCCCAACCTCTCCCAGAGGAGAGTCTCATGTTTCCAGCTACCAGTGGATATCTCTATCTGGATGTCCTGTTGATACCTCAAATTCAACATGTGTAAACCTGCACTTTCTCACCCACCAAAAAACTGATCCTCCCCTAAGCTTCCTTACTTAGTGAAAATTGGTACCACCAACTTCCTGGTCACCCATATTTGGGACCTTGTAATCTTTTCTCAGCTTTCCTTATCCTTTGATATATCTAATCAGTTTCCAAGTCCTGAAATTTCAATCTTCCCAATATATTTCTTACTAGACCCCTTCCTCTCTACTTTCACCCCAGTCACTCTAGTTCAAACCTTCTTTTACTCTCACCAAACTATTATAATACTCTCTTAACTAGAGTCAATGTCCCCAGTCTATGCCTTCTCTATTCCATTCTTCACATGACTGGATACACAGTCTAGTATCATGTCACTTCTCTATTTTAAAAAAATTTTCCTGGTATGGGCATCTTGCTCTAGTGGACTTATGTTAGACTGTGAATCAGAAAGATCTGAGATCAGCTCCTATACCTGATTTATTAACTGTGTGACCATGGACAAGTCACCTATAAGAAGCCTCAGTTTTCTCATCTGCAAAATGAGGCCAATAATGCCTACTTTGCAGAATTGCCATGAAGTTAAATTGTAACTATGCCTTGAGTTTTGCAAACTTTAAAAGACTATTTAAATCTTAGCTTTTTAAAAAAACCTTCAGTAGTTAATATTACCTACAGAAAAAAAAAACAACAGCTTAATAAGCCTGATATTCAAGGTCCTCTACAATATTATTCCAATCTACCTGTTCAGTCTCATCTAACATTACTCCCCTTCACACACTTAATATTCTAGCCTGGACTACTTTCTCTCCCCCTTTTTTTGTCTTGCTCTTCACTGTGGCTTATGGCTTGGTTTGTGTTATTCCCCAATGGAGGGGGGAATCCCCAAAAGAGGAATGGACCTCTTTTTCATCTCTGTCTGTTTATATTCCTCACTTTCATTCAAGCACCATCCCATATGCCAATTCCTCCAGGAAGCCTTCAGTGATCGCACTACTCCATCAGGTGAAAATGACCTTTCCCTCTTCAGTTTGTTTTTCATAAAACTTTGCCTGAGCCTGTCCTTTAGACTTTACCTCTTAGACTTACACTCTTCCTTGTGTCATAGTTCTTCGTATACTTGTACTACTCTGTATTAGCCTGTATATCGTACTTCTTAAGAACAGGGCCTGTGTTATATCTCTCTTTGAGTCTAGAACAGAGCCTTACACATAATAAGTGGCTAATAAATGTTTATTGGATTCAATTAAACCATTAAAAGTGTTCATTTTTTTGTTCCTTTTACCCTCCATGCACCTCTTTTAACACCTTGATAGGAAGTTCCTTGAGAATAAAGATTAGTCAGAGGTTTCATCACTGTATCCTCAGCTCCCAACTTGCTTATGATCTGTTAAACTAATTAGCTAGTAGGAAAAGAACAGACTTTTCAAATGTAGGTATGCAATACCCACTCCTCTTAATAGCTCTTTGCAAATTCCATCTTTTAAATCAATCAATAATTATTATCAAGCATCTACTATATGGCACTTGGCTAAGTTCCAGGAATACAAAGACTAAATCCAGGAATGTCACCTCCTATATGAGTCTTAACCCTGAACCTTCTGCTTGCTTGTGTTCCCTTCATCTCCCTGTGAAATTACTTAATGTTTACTATTTATAAAAGTTTTTAATGTACTTATCTGTGTTCACTTAATTTTTCCTCTATAGAATATATGCTCGTTAAGGACAGGAGCTGTTTAATTTTTTTTCTTTTCATCTCAGACAGCCAACAATTCCTGGCACATATCGAACCATTTAATAAATATTTATTAAATGAATAATTCCTGATGAGCAGCAAGATCCCCCACCATTTCTTGACCAAAATATTTAATTCAATGGTCCTATGCATATAAATCATTAGTCTATATCTCTCACAGAGATTATATTTCTAGACATTATAAACCTACACATGTAATATTTTAGAACTGTCTGCCAAGGAAGGGATGGTGGTTAAATAAATCCTTAATACATATAAAATAGCTGGATAGTAACTGGGAGGAAATGGTAATTATTTAGCTCCAGTCAAACCTCATTTGTCATAGAAGCTAGAGCTGGAAGAGACTGGAATACCCTCATTTTGTGAATTAAAAAAATAAAAACAAATAATAAAATTAAAAAGTTGAGGCTCAAATTCTAAAAGATTTGTCTACGGTCATCCAGCAGAGGAATGTCCATACCCAGGTCTTCTAGCTCAATATTTACTTCTTTTTTCTACTCTACTAGACCTTAATGGCAGTATCAAGAGTTCACACTTTCTTTTCTAGGCAATAGGAAGCCACTGAAAGTTTTTAGTAGAAGAGTTCCTTTATTGTACCAGCCATTAAGATTACTTGGGTAACCGAGGGAATAATGAATTGGAGAGGTTATTTACTAGAGGCAAGAAAACAACAGTCTAGTCAAGAAGAGGTGAAGGCCTGAGTTAGAGTGATTAAAATGAGAATGGAGAAGAGGACTAGCCACAAGAGATATTACAAAGTTAGACATTTGGCAACTAACTGGATGTTCAAGGTGAGAGAGATTTGGGAATTAAAGATGACTCCGAGGTTCGAGGCTATGTGACTAAGAGGATGAATAGAGGGATTCATGTGAGAGGAAGATTTCACTGGAAAAGTATAGTAGAAAATCTGGAATCCTAGGATTTAGGTTCACACCCTGGATCCACTATTTCTTACCTTTGTGACATGGGAAAGTCCTTTTTTTCTCTCTGACTCAGTTTCCTCATTTACAACATGAGAAGTTTGAGGTAGATGAGCCCTAAAGTCATGTCCAGTGACACTGAGTTTAGGCATGATGTGTTTAAGGCTAGACATCTAAGTAACAATAATCAGGAGGGAATTGAAAATATGGGACTAAAGCTGTAGTTGTCTCTTCCCTCTGGACACTTTGTCTCCTTTTTATACTAGTAGGTTTTTGGCATACCTAATTTTCAGAGGCAGCTGGCTGGCACAGTGGATAGACTACTGGTCTTAGAATCAGGAAAACTCATCTTCATGAGTTCAAATCTGGCCTCATTCTTACTAGTTGTGTGACTCTGGGCAAATACTTAACCTTGTTTGCCTAAGATCCTCTGCTGTAAAATGAGCTGGAGAAGGAAATGGCAAATTACTCCATTATCTTTGCCAAGAAAACCCCCAAACTGGGTCATGAACAGTCGGACACAACCGAAATGATTGAACAACAACAAAATATGTACTTTTCATTATCTTGGCATAATTTCTTACTCAAGCTTTCCAACTTAGTTCATCATTTCTTCCCTAGCATCTGATTAATCCAGAATGCCAACTCAAACAACAATAAATCATTATCCAGTAGATATCCTGTTGGACCCTCTTTCATAAAAAGACAATGTTAATTTTTTTAAGAGTGAGCATAGAATATTCTTCCTTCTTTGTGGCTATTTGCTATAGCAAGGATTTAAACTTTTTGTGTTATAGACCCTTTTGACAGTATGGCAAAATATTCGACACAATAGAAAGTAATCTCAGAGGTAAGGTACTAGCAGTGAGGGAGTCTAGGAATGGGCTCTTGTCAAAGGTGAAATTTTGGCTGAGCAATGTAGGAAGCCAGGGAGGCAAGGAAGCAGAGAGAAAGAGTGAGAGCATTCCATTCATGGGGGAAACAGCCAGGGAAAAGACATTGAATTATAAGATGGAGAGTTGTGTGTGTAGAACAGCAAGCAGGTTAGTCTGTCTAGATCATAGAATACATGGAGAGAAATACAGTATAAAAAGAATGGAAGTATTGAGAAAAAGACCATTAATCCTGTAAACAGCCATATTAAAAAATGCTCTCAATAACTCATAATTAGAGAAATGCAAATTAAAATAACTCTGTAACTCTGGGCAAGTCACTTAACCCTGATTGCCACCAAATGCACACACACGTACATACACACACATACACAACATATTAATAACTCTGAGGTTCCATCTCAAACCCATCAGACTAGCAATAATAAAAAAAGAAAATGACAAATTCTAGAGGGACTATGGGAACACAGGCTCATTAATGCACTGTTCATGAAGCTGTGAATCAGTCCAGTAATTCTGGAAAGTAATTTGGAATTATGCCCCCATAATTACTAAACAGAACCTATAAGCCAAATACTAAGATGTAAGAAAGAAATGGTTACAGAGAAACTTAAGGTTTGTATGAACTGATAAAGAGTAGAACCTTAAGAAACTTAAGATAAAGAGCAGAACCAGAAAAACACTTTATACTATCTTATATCAATTATATCAATATTGCAAAAATGAACAATTTTGAAAAACTTGAGGAATCTGATTAATGCAATGACCAACCAAAATTTTAAAGGATTGATGAAGGAGCATGCTACCCACTTTCTGATAGAGAGGTGATGGAGATGGAGAATGAGATACATTTTTGGACATGGTCAATTTGGGAATTTGTTTTGCTTGACTATGTAAGTGTGTTGTGTGGGTTTTCTTTTTCTTTTTTTTTTCTTTTCCTTTTCCCTGTATGTGTATGAGGGGGGATAAATACACTGAAATAAAATAAGATTATAAAATTGTTTTAAAGGGGAAAAAAAACTATTACATGTAGTAATTAAGAGCTCATATATAAATTTGGAGAAAGCAGTTTCTTTCAAAATTGAATAAGGGGGTCAGAAGTCAAATTTGCATCAGGTTTAACAGAGTAATTGAGAATAGATAGATTTATCAAGGAGTTTAGCCACAAATAAGAGAGGACATATAGGAAGATGACTAGTAGAAATAGATGAATCCAGTAACGATTTTGTTTTTGTTTTTTTTTTAAAAGACACGGACATGTTTGCAGGCAACAAGAGAGCAACCAGTAAAGAGGAAGAAAGTAAAGATTATCAAGAAAGTAATGATAGATACAATCTATTGGGGAAAATGAGATGGAATGTGATTAAGGGTACATGTAGAAGGGTTTGCCTTTCCAAGAAGCACCACCTCTTCATGTTATACAAAAGTGAAGAAGGGTATAGTAGGGAAAGTCATCTGAATGATGTAAGATAAGGAGGGGAGAAGAGGGAACTCTTAGAAAATGGCCTCAGTTTTTTCAGGGAAGTACAAGTGGAGATGAGCACAATATCTACCACATAGTAGGCACTCTATAAAGGCATATTCTCTTCCCTTCCCTGATGAGAGTGAGTGTCATGAGAAGCTTGAGGATATATGAAAAGGTTTGGAAAAAGTATGGAAAAGGCTTTGGTGAGTAAATTATGGCATGTGTAAGAGAATTGTCTGGCTACAATGAAGGTCCAGAGGAGATTATGAAACATAAATTTGTAGTGAATCCATGCAGCACAGTTGATTTTGTCATTTTCTGTCATTGTCATTGTTTAGTAGTTTGTGAATGAGAGCGAAAGAGGTAAAGGTGATAGTGTTCTGTGATAGAAGGAAGGGGTAAATCAGAGTTGAAAGAGCAAATAAACTCAGTTTTGCTTTGGTCTTCATTTTTTGCCTGTATCTATGCAGCCAAAAGTTAAAACTAGATGAATCCACCTTTCAGATTTTAAAAAACAATTTATTCCATAAAAATATGTAGTTTGGTGGGAAATTTTTCTATGTCACCTAAAATGATTTTTTAAAAATAAATTATTCCTTTATCAAGCAGCTATTCTAGTAAGACTAGATGGAGGACCAACTTTCTATATATCAGTCAAAGGTAGTTTCAAAGAAGATTGACCTTGGAGAGAGACCATGGAGAGAGACTCATAGATCCTCCTTCACTGATAGGCAAAAGTGTGAACTAGACAACATGAACAGCTTCTGGACCCCTTTATAGACTTGCTGACTATATTTTCCAACAACCAAATCAGTATATATTGTTTGACAAATAATATTCCCATTACAAAGCCTTATTAAAAGTGCCTTTTCTTGAAAAACAGGACTGGGCCCTTAAATCCCTACACCATTTCATTTTCCTTCTCTTGGTGCCTGGGGGCTTGTTAAACTTCCACCCCCAGGAGAGGCCAGGTGGCGCAATGAGTAAGAGCGCCCAGCATCAGGAGACCCGGGATCTGTTCCCGCCTCATATACTTGGCACCCACACAAAATAACTGGCTGTGTAACCTTGAGCAAGTTACTTAACCCCAATTGCTAAAAACAAAAAAACTTCCACCCCCACATTCAACCAATCTGCTAACCCCAGCTAAGGTGTTAACTGATAACTAAGGTATTAACTGAGACTTGACCTGTGACCCCTCCTATGGGTATCTGCATTTTAATAGGCACTTCCCTAAATTGGAGAAGAAGAAAAAAATACACCCAAACTTGAAAGATTCTCCTCTCCCCCCAAGTTTATCATCCCTATTCCCCCAGCCCTTCTACCCAGTGAATAAATAAATGAAGAGACTTGGCAAGGCCTTCAGCAGACACAAATTGAGAGTCTATCTTCTTCCTACTTAGGACTTCTGAAGTTGGACACGGATAAGGCCGACTATTACTGTGTAGACTTTTAAGGGATAAGGATTCTCCAATCATGCCTTTCCTAAAAGTCAACAGTAAAACACCGATAAGAGGTTTTCTTGCCGTCCACTAGGAATAAAAACAAACAACATTTATACCAAACTGTAATTTTATAGCTGCAAAAGGCTAATTCTACTGAGAATTACTCCCCTTCACTGTCCCCCCACACACACTAAAGTAGCCCAGAGAACATGTGAACACAGAAAGGGCAGAAAACCAAATGTGGGTGGTCTGCCTGCCATGCAAACCTTTCCACTCTGGTTACTGTGGGCAGAGCAAGGGAAAGCTGTACTTTATCTCAGTAATGAACTCTGACTGTCCGGGAAAGCATTTATTTTATTTTTACAAAAATTTAACCGGGGGGATGAGGGAAAGGAGCGTAAGGCAGCAGCCCCAAAAGAGCTAGAGGGGATGGGGTTGGGAGGATTAAGTTAAAATGGCAAAGGGATAGTTCTGATTTACCCCCTGCTTCACCCAGAAATGGTGGGGAGGTTTTACCCTGGTTTTCCTCTCTCTTCTATTCTGAATGTCACTGGGACCCAAAGTATGGTTACTGCGGTTACAATGGTAGGGTACAAGTCTTGTGGTCAAAGCATATGAGTTCTATTGTAACAACTCTCTTATTCCCTCTGAATCTCAATTCTCTCATCTGTAGAATGGGGATAATACCTGCCTTACTTCATGGAGTTGTAGTTGATCAAATGACAATGTAAGTGAACTTACTTTGCCTTTTATATAAATGAAAGGGATGATCAGGAGTGGGAAATTATTTTAATGATTATATTATGATGGAAAATGCATTGGTTCTGGACTCAGAGGCCCTGGGGCCAAATCCAGCCTCTGCCACTTAATCCATCTCTGACTTGGACAAGTCATTTGGCTTCCTGGGCCTCGTTTTCCTCATCTGTAAAATAAAAGTATTAAACTAAATGGCTGTTAAAGTCCTTCCTGTTCTAAATCTATTGTCTTGTGATTATTATTTTTTTTTTTTGCCATTACACTCAGATTTCCTCTGCAAATAATCCACTGTCCCTAATGGCCCTCTCACAGAACATGCCTATAGTAGGTTCTCGAAAAATACTTATTGATTGGTTGACTAGCCTTAAAACTCAACATTTATTTGGAGAGGATAAAGATCATGTGTCAGTCCTTTCATTTCTATGGTAATTTAGGAGTTTCTCACCTAGAGATGGGAGCAGTAGCCAGACCTTGCTCAGGAACATGTATAGGTAAGGGGACTGAAGAAACAGCCATGGGGGCAAACCAATTTGTAGACAACTTGGTAAAACATATCTGTGGCATGATTTGAGGGTTGTTATGCCTTTTTCTCATCAGCATATTATTGTGAATAAAAAATTATTAATGATTATAGTGCAGCTTCTTTTTACAATAGTTCCTGTGGATGAAGACATTATCTTTGAGAAAATCTTGTATTGTAAGATTAAATCCAACTAATATTTATTAAGTACATAACACATGATCCTTACCCCTGAAGACTTAAAAAATCAAGGAAAGAAGATAAAAGATAGCTTAAATACAAACCATAAATGTCTGGAAAATAAGTTTGAGACAAAATACTGTGAAAAATAAAGGTACTAGAGCTGGAAGCTCCACCTTCTGCCTTTCTTTGTATCTCCAGGCTTAGCACAGTGCCTAACACACAGCACAGCACATGCTTAACAAACGCTGATTAAATAACTGGAGACGAGAGGCTAGCCATATCTCTACCAAGAAGGTCAGTTTGTCTCCAATGTAGCATGTAGACTATGAAATAAATCTGGAAATGTAGGCTAAAATAAGATTGGAAAGAGCTTTACTTAAATGTATAGTGAAAGAGTGTTCTATTTTACTCTGGAGGCAATAAAGAAACACTGAAGACTTCTGAGCAAGGGTTAGTGGTAGAGTACAAAACATATGAAATGAACTATTACAACAAAAGGCTTAAAGGTGGTTGGAACAGGTTATAGAGGGTATAGTTTACAGGGATGGGGAACCTGCAACCTCAAGGCCACATGTAGCTCCCTAGGTCCTCAAGTGGCATCCTGTGATGGAATTCAAACTTCACAGAACAAGGCACTTGAGGACCTAGAGGGTCACATGTAGCCTTGTGATCACAGGTTCCCCAACCCTGGTCTAGAATGTCAGACTAAGGATTTTGTACTTGATTTTATAGGCAGTTGGGAACTCATTGCAAGGTTTTGGAAGTTTTTTTTTTTACTTATTTTTTGTTTGTTAGGTTGTTTTTTTTTTTAAAGCAGAGATGTAAAATACAAATATGTTACTTAGAAGTGGGGAGAGGGAATAAGAGTTGGGATCAGCAGCCCTTTCTTAACATATTAGCACAGATCAGTTTATCAAATTCACCACTGTGACCTCAGAAAGCAGACATGAGGACTGTAAGAAAATGAAATGCAACAGGTAAATATTATTGGGATGGAGGGGAAGGCTGTGGGAAAAAATTTTAAGTAGTAGGATGTTTTCCAAGTCACACAAGCTTCTGTGAGGCCCTGTAGCAGGGAAACCAAGGGAAGTCAGAGCATAGCACACCAAAGATCTGCAGAGGAAAAGAGGGGAGGATTGGGGATTGTAGAAGACAAATGAGCTTTTTCATAATTTCCCCTAATGCCACACACATAGGTGTTCATGTTCTACTAATAGCAGTAAACCAGCTAGCACTGAGGCAGTTCTAAGTCACCTTAATCAATCTGCAGATCTGGTAAATGCACCTGGGAACAGAAGAAGATTGAGAAAAGGTAGCTGCAGCATCAGGGAAAGAGTACTGGATGTGTGGGTAAAAGATACAGTTTCTGTTCAGTTGTCTGCTAGCTGTGTGAGTTTGACAGACACTCAACCTGTCTGAACTTCAATTTCCACATCTGGAAATCTGTCTTACCAGCATCATAGAGCTATTGTGAAAATCAAATGAGATTATATGATGTGAAAGCATTTTGCTGTGCTATACCAGTTAAAGGAGTAATTCTGAACAGATCGTCTCAGTTAAAATTAAATCCACAGAACATAATGCACAAGAAATGAATGTAGATGTGGTATAGTGAGTCACACCTTCGTCAAAGACAAAACACAGGATACAGTATATTTGAGGGAGCAAGATCATGGGAAAAAACACTAACATACTGGACCACCCAAAAGGCTTGCTCCAATTTTCAGCTTTCCATCCTGGCCCTAGTTCCATATCAAATCGCTGGTCAGAGTACAGCATGTTATGTAAGGAACACCAAGGGAAGAGCTGATGCTACATTTGCTGACCCAAGCAGATTGGGAAGCTGATGCCAGAAGGTTGTCTCATAGCTGAATCTCAGGAGCATCTGAGAAATCTGCTGCCATAAGATTTTATCACCAGTTCATTTCTTCCCTATGCCTCCAATTAAATACTAAATGCTTCTTATATCATGAGCTGGGTCCAGAATTGAGTGAGAAGAAAAGATTGGAATTGAATTTTGTTTGATAAATTCTAAAATGCTTTTAATGATCCTCAAATCCCTGCCCTAGCTATGTGAAATTAAATATATGCTTTAAGAAAGCAAAGCTGAATGCAATAGAGATTCACAGTATCTTCTATGTATAAGGAAATGTTCACATTTCTTAGTATTTGTCTAATTCATGATAATGAAAAACTTTAAAAAAGAAAAAAATGCACACCATAGTACATACACGGTGTTTAAAAAATACTTGTTGACTGACTGATACCACAAATGTCCAACTCATTCGCAACATTCTCCCAGCTGAATGAATGAAATCCACATATACTATACTATACTTAATTCAATTCAACAAGAATTTAGTAAGTATTTAATATTCACTATGTTGGACACTAAGGATGCACAAATTAAAAATAAACACAATAGCCATTACCCTTAAGTCTACTGAGGGGAAATGTATATAGAAAAGCAAATACATAACACAGACAAAAAATGTGAGTAACTGGCAGAGGATGTAGTGCTAACAGCTGGGGGAGCTAGGCCTCCCCCCAATAAGAGAGAGTCCACACTTAAGCTGAGCCTTGAATGGAGTGGGGCATTCCAAGAGGAGGAGATAAGAAGGGATAGTGTTCCAGGTATGGAGAAAACCTATGCAAACACCCAGTAATGGAGGGGGGAAATGTTTTGAAAGGGTAACAACAAGTAAGATAGTTTGGCAGGAATGAAGAGGGCTTGAGGGAGAGTCATGGGATATGTCAAGTCAAATTAAGTCAACAAACATTTACTAAGTGTCTGTTGTATGTTAGGCATTGCGCCAGGGATACAAGAAAAGGCAAAATATAGCCCCTGCTCTCAAGGAGCTTGAAGTTTAATGAGGTCAGGGCTAAGGGCTGGTAGGTATTTAACAACTAGATCTCTGGAAAGAAAAAAAATGCTCATGATATGCTTTTAAGATTAATCAATATAATTAACATTTTCTCCATCATTTTGTTAAGTCCAGACAATCAGCAAAACAATAAATCCAGCAACAATTTGTAACATTTTCTGATTTCCCAGGAATAAATGTTCATACTGAAAATTTAATAGCAATAATGATAACTAGCATTCATATAGTGTCAAACAGTCAGTAAGTATCTGAGTTTGGATTTGAACTTGTTTCTTCCTGACTCCACTCTATTCACTCTGCAGCCTAGGTGCCAGTCAATTTAACAAGTAACTGTATCACACACCTGAATGAGGGAGACAATATGCAAACAACTATGTACAAGCAAGATAAATACAGGATGAATGGAGGTTATCTTAGAGGGAAGGTGCTAGCATTAAGGGTGATAGAGAAAGGCTTCTTAGAGCAGGTGGAATTTTGGGCTAGTGTAATATCATGAAGGGCTTTAAATGTAAAACAGAGGAGTTCCTATTTTATCCTAGAGGCAATAGATAGCTAGTGAGGATTCTTGAGTAAAGGAGTAACATGGTTAGATCTGGGCTTTAAGAATATCATTTTAGCAGCTATGAAGAGTATGTATAGCTCTAAAACACAACTACTTAGAATACTGTGATCTCATAAGAATTAAAATGACAAACTACTCAAATAGAAAAAATAAAAGTGGGTGTTAGTAGGATGTAACATGTTACCAACTAACAACATTCATGAGAGAAGTTGACTGAAACCAATTATCATAGGATCATAGGTGTGCCCACCTGGAAAAGGATAGAGGTTGGTCATATAGTAAGAATGAAAAACAACAGATGGATAACACAGTGGTATGTTTGAGATTTAAGGAGGGCAAGAAGTAGGAAGGCTTTCAACTTGTAGGATGGAAAATCTATGGCAGATTTATGGGAGGATGTGGGTAAGAATCATACAGAATGAGGAGATTTGAAGGAATTATGATCTGGATTGGTGGGTGGGACAACTATTACTGATAAAATTTTATATTGCTCTAGGTCTCAAACCACATATTCTAATAATCATAATTTGAAAAAATAAAGGTATTGGACTAGGTTATGTTTACATTCTCTTCTAGAACTAACATGCAATGATGCTTAAAGAATGGACATTTGACTCCGGCAACCCTCTTCCACTTCATATTTTCTTATCCTACCACTCCTTCTCCCTGGCACTCAATTACCATACTTCTCACCTCTCACCCTGGCCTTTCCCTTTCCTTCCCAACACCAATGGCATAACAAAAAGTCAGTGACTCAGTGACAGCAACAATGGCCATTGCTCTTCCATAAGCCCTACTTGCTAACCAACACTCACACCAGGAATGATTTCATATTAGTAATAGCTACAGGTGGAGCAGCTTTCAGGTCAGGGTAGAACAGCACATTCAAGGTGGAAGAGGCAGGGAACAGAACAAACTATATAGAGTCAATGTGGTGAATGAGGGGGAAGGACGAAATTATATGTAGCTCTAAATAAGTGGGGCAATAAGACATAAGCTCCAAGAAGTAGTAGCAAACTATGACAAAGTTCACTTTTAATCCACATAGAGCCATGAACAGGTATCCAAGCCCAAGGGATTAAATCTTTGCCTCTCTCCAAGAATGCTTTAAGAGTTAGGTGAAAAGCTCACCATTGTCTCCAGACTTTCTCCCAGAAGTATTTATACACATAGATATAATACATGTGCATAGATTGATGGATACATACCTAAATAATAACCACCGCTACAGCAAACATCATCACCACTACCAACAATGATAACAACATTTATATAATATCTACTATGTACCAAACACTGTGCTGAGCCCTTTACAAATACTATCTCATTTGATCCTCACAACAACCCAGGGAAGCAGGTACTATCCTCATTTTACAGTTGAATGCTTTGATATATAAAATATGCATTATCATCCACTTTGTTTTCAGTGGTGGGTGGTTCTTTTGAATTACTATGGTTTTCGCATTGCAGTGTTCGAAAGCTAAGTTCAATTAATATAATCCTCCTCTTCATAGATTTGAACCTTACCATCATTAGAGAATCCTTTGCTTGGACCTTATATAAGCTATCTTTCTTGACAGTGGCAAATGATCTTGGGAAATATGACTCTCTTGTTGAACACTTTGTCTGATAGGGCAAATCTTTGAATAATGTTATTAATAAGTAGTTTAGTTTGCCTGGAACATATTGTACATGGACATTAGTCTTTGGAAACTTGATCGTACCTTCCTAATGAATGGTGTCAGTATTTCTATGTCACATTGTTGAGAAGGACAAGTCCTAATGCTGAGTACTTTTTCTGTAATATCAATAAAAACATCCACACTTATAAGGATGAGTGTTTGGTATTTCTCCCAAAACAGTAGAGAATCTGAAGAGGAAGCCCTTCTCCTGGCTAAGGATGTGATGTGGAACTGAGGCAAACAGAGGTTAAGTGACTTTCACTGGGTCATATAACAAGTAAGCTATAAACCCTCTGTTCTAGTCAAACTAGCCTGCAAGCTATTCCCACATATTACAATATTCCTTCTTTCTCCACCTTTGCAAAGACAGTCCAGCATGTCTGCAACACAGTGTCTCTTTACCTTCATCTTAGAGAATCTCTAACTGTCTTAAAGAGAGATAGATAGCTCAGTCACCACATCCTACATGAGGCCTTGCCTGATCCTTCCTTTTGTTTGTACTCTTTCCCTCTTGAAATTATTTTATATATAAGCATTTATTAAGCATCTAATGTGCCAGGCATTTTATATTTACTTCTCTGTGTACATGTGGTATAAACCTAGGAGAATATAAGTTCCTTTAAAGACAGAGACTGCTTCCTTTTTGTCTTTATATCCTCAACTCTTAGCACAGTGCTTTATACGTGTGTAATGTAATGCCAAAAGAAAGGCAACTTCCCAAGGTTCAGAATACCAGCATAGGTGCTCTCCATTTTATTCAGTGACAAACCCAGAACAGAGAAGATCAAAACATGACATCATTCAAAATACAGCATTTACCAAGTGTGATTAAATAATCTCCAAGTACTACCCCACCCCAGGACCTTCCAATCATTCAATCAATTACAAAGTCCCTGTTCTAAATACTTCTCCACCCCTAGGCTATACCTTCATTTGGTCCACCACAAAACCCCTCTTCTCAAATGGAGATTAGTTTCCAAACATAGGTAAAGTACCTTCATTTGTCAATCACAGAGCACAATAAGGTCAAAAGTTCCCCACCCCTGGATCACAATTGAATCTACCCCAGAGTTACATCAAGTTTAAACACAGCACTTAATACCCAAATGGAGGTCTTTTCTTCATCTTGACACGAGGCAAGTTCTCAGCAATCTTAGTTCCTGGGGAGACAAGGCTTAGCAAGGCCATAAGATACATTGCCAGTCCCTTCATGAATTCATCCTCTGTCTGTAGAACAGTCCTAGAACCCCTGAACACATTAGCAAAGCCCTCTCCCAGGATTTCTGTAAACATACAACAAGAAAATCCTTCTTCAGGGCTTCTGAACCAACAGAAAGGCTCCCAGACCCCGGCAACAACAGCACTTTCCTTCATCAGTGGACAGTATTCATTCTGTCTGCAGGACAGTCTCCAGACCCCTGCAACAACAGCACTGTCCCTCACCAGTGGACAGTATTCACTCTCTGTCTGCAGGACAGTCTCAGGGCTTCTTAACCAAATGCCAGGTTCCAGGACTTCTTCAACAGGACAGTCTTTCACCAGTGGACAAATCTGGCAAAACAACATCAAAACAGACAGACAAAGTACCAGCAAAACAGCCATGTCTCCTCAGTCCTTGGCAGCTCAGGGGGCAGGTCTCAAAAGTCCAGGGCAATTCAAAGCGGCCACCAGCAATTCTCTTAGTCTCTCTCCCTCTCCACGAGGTGCTGCTTCCAAAAAAAAAGGTCTTCTGCCTCTCTCTAGTGTCTCTCCAAATCTACATCACCAGCTCCTCCCAGTTCAGGACTTTCTTTTCACATCAACAAGCCCATCCCACAGGTGGGATTAACAAACTCTGGGTTTTAACACAATCAATTTGAAAACCAAGCCAATACAGGGGAATCTTTAATTGCCATTACTATCACAACGTGTTGTTGTCATTTAATCATGTCCATGACTCCTTTTGGTGTTTTCTTGGCAAAAATACTAGAATGTTTGTTTTTTCCTTCTCTAGCTAATTTTACAGATGAGGAAACTGAGGCAAACAAGTTTAAGTGACTTGCCGAGGGACACACAGCTAGAAAGTATCTGAGGCTAGATTTGAACTCAGGTCTTCCTGACTCCAGGTCCGGCACTCTATCCACTCCAGCACCTAGACACTATCCTTATTTATAGTAGGCATTTAATAAACATTTATTGAATTTGTTGAAAGTAACATTCAGAGTTTCAGGAGAAAAGACAGAACACCTGTTTTGAAACTTTGTAGAAAACTTTTTTTTAAAGCAAGGGGTTTTACAATTCACAAACACTTTGAGCAAATCCATTTTAGAATGTTCTCAAGCTTGCCTAACAAAGTATCCTGTTTCCAACTAAGTGATAGTTCTTTGTACTCGATCAACTCCTGATTACTTCTAAGATCAAATATAAAACTTCACAGTTTGGCATTTAAAAATATTCACAACCTGATCCTTTTCTACATTTTCAGTCTTCTTATACATAACTTTCTCCTCTTTTCCTCCTTCCATAGTCTAGTCATCTTGGTCTATTTGCTGCCTTTTCCATGCCAAACCCCATGTCCTGTCTCTATACCAGGGATAGGGAACCTGCAACCTAAAGGCCACATGTGGCCTTCTAGATCCTTGGCTATATAGTCTTTTGACTGAGTCCACATTTTACAGAACAATTCCTTTTATTGAGGGGTTTTGTTCTGTGAAGTTTGGATTCTGTCAAAGGGCCACACTTGAGAACCTATAGGGTCACATGTGGCCTTGAGGCTTCTGTTTCCTCACCCCTGTTCTAAACCTTTACACTAATTTCCCCCCATGCCTGGAATATTCTCTCTTCCCACCTCTATCTGTCAGAATTCCTGGTTTATTGTAACACTCAGTTTAAATGGAACCTTCAGCATGAAGCCTTTTTTAGTCCCATCAGCTGCTAGAGCCTAGATTACCCTGTACCTACTTTGGGGTCTTGTATGTAAGGTAGATGGTGTACCCCATGTTATAATGTAAACACCTTGAAGGCAGGGATTAGTGTTGTTTTTTCTTTGACTCCCCAATCAAAGTTTCTGGTACATAGCAAACACTTAATAAATGCCCTTTGATTGATTATAATGTGTCTAGTAATTAACCTTGTAAACTTTCACTTCATCCTTGTAGGTGTTGAGGTGGCAGAAGTATTCTAGAGAAAGGGGCCATGTTTCTATAATCTTTAGAAATAAAATTCCCATTGTAAACTTCATCATGTTATAAATCTATGGTGAGGAGTCTTCTGTAGCATCATGCTGAGCAGATAATTTGTCTTCTTAAGTGGAAGTAGACAGAGAAGTCTTCTATATGCCAGAGTGATTGGTCATTCTCCCAAAACATTTCCCATTAGTGTAGGGACTGTGACACAAAAACCTTAGGGACCATTTAGTCTGATTCTTCCTTTTGCAGATGAAGCAAATGAGACCTAGATAGGCCAATTAAGTGATCTGGCTAGGATTACATATACAGTGATCTCATCTGTGTTCCAATTCAAAGGCTGGAATGCCATCAGTCAGGCCCTTTCACAATACTGAGCAGAATGGGAGAATGTACTGAGGGAATATTATTATATTGTAACTGCATCTCTCTCTCTCTCTCTCTCTCTCTCTCTCTCTCTCTCTCTCTCTCTCTCTCTCATTTGTGGCACACCTCTGTCACTATTTAAATAGACTGCGTTGATATCTATTTCTTAGTCCTCTTGCTAAAATGATCACTTGGCAATTAAGGCCGTCAGTGTTACTTGGTCAAGTCTAAGATGTTTCAAGCGGAAAACACCTCTATGGTTTCATAGTTCGTGTAGCAACCTGGTGTGCTTCTGTTGTAACATTTCTAGTCTTGTAGATCATGCAATAGAAGATGAGGAGGAGAGGAAAGGTTCTACTATGGGAGGAAGTCAACCATTTCTCTCCCATCTGGGTCCTTCTCCCATTCCCCAGGATCCATGCCAATTCCTCTTTGTTAGAAATTGTGTCCACATTATACCCTCACCCCCCAAAAAGGCTATCTTAACAGAGGAATCCTTTCTCTTCCTCTTCCAATCTCTAGGAATCTCCTCTGCCTTCTGTCTCTCAAAAGTCTCCTATTTCTCATTTCTGATGGACCACAGCAGATTCACAGTTATAGGACTGAAACAAATATGACTGAAGGACATTGAGCATACTGGGTATATACAGGGAGAAGGTATAGGTGGTCAATTCTTAATCACACTGTCAATCAACTACCACCAATTTCAGATTCTAAACTGGCTCAATACACCTTTTCTGGGCTTTCTTCAGCAGTAGCACAGCCTTAGGAAAAGCAAGCTAATTTTACAAGCAAGACATAATTACAAGGTTGTTGATTGCCACCCCTACATACAAGAACAATGTATTGCAAAGCCAATTAAATACAGCTTTTAGATTTGGAGAAGTTTATTCTTTTCTGTTTTTTTATACTCTTGAATTACACATATGTATGCTTCAGTTTTTGATAAATCAAAAGTAATTTCATCAATGTGGCTACTGCCTCTCAGATCCTCCATGATTCTTGTCAATACTTTTTTTTATAAATCTTCTTGAATTTTTTATATCTTTATGGTAACAATGTATCCCCACATGCCTGAAGGAAAGCATGAGACACAGGAAAACTGGTTAAGCACCTAGTCTTGTTAATCCAGGATCCATTCAAAAGTACCAGAAGTCAGGAAAGTTAGTACATATCACCCCGGTCTACCCTGTATTTTGAGGACCTCAGAATTTAAATGTCATATTCTGCTTTGATATCTGAATTAGATGCCATCACTTTGTACTTTCACATTGGAGATTTGAATGAATGCTGAACATTTGTGGTTGTTACTATGCTAATGGGCTTTATGGTTTCACGCAAGGGCCATGGGATCTAAAGTCCTCATGTTTAGATAGTCACAGACGTAGGGAAATTATATCCAGCCCTTACAACTTCAAAGAACCTGCTTTCCCTACTGTCTTGGTCCCCTACTTCTGACTTCAGCATGCTTGATCATCTCTGTAATTCCTCTGTACCTACCTCCTTTCTCCCATCAATCTCAGCTCCTCCCTAATTAGTGCCTGAACTTTGAGCTTGTGACATTGTGGAAAAGTGAGTCTTTTCTTGCTATTTATTTTCTTCATTTTGTGTGTCCATTACATCACTATTGTTCCTGGATTCTTCTTTTCCTCCAAGGTTCTTAGTCTTTTCTTTATCTTTTGGAGAATTCTAAATTCCTACTTTTTATGGTTTCTTGGCAAAAAGTAATGTAAATATTCTAGTTGGCTTCCCAATCCAGATATGATGCAATGGCCTTCCAGTGCATTGAGCCTACTGCATCAGTGCTAAACATAGTTGCAGACTGACCATCAATAAAGATGGGTACACTAGATAAAAACAATCAAAACCAATTTGGTAAGCACCAAAGGGTAAACACATCATTGTGTTAATAATTCAGCATTTATTAAGTACTTACTATATGCTAGGCGGGGAGAGATAGAAAATTTAACAGAAGACAAAATGATTGCTCTCATGGAGCTGCTGGTATAGTAGGACAATATGGTACATATCCAAAGAACTTTATAGTATGAAATAATACGTGATAAGCACATGAAACATGTAAGTCAAAGTGTGATATAAGACCCAAGAGGAAGAAACATTGTTATTAGCAGAAAGGATTATGGAAGACTCCATGTTGAAGCTGGCATTTGATTTGGGCTTTAAAAGATGGGTAGAGGGGTGGCTAGGTGGCACAGTGAATGGAGCACTGTCCCTGGAGTCAGGAGGACCTGAGCTCAAATCCGGCCTCAGATACTTAACACAAAACTAGCTGTGTGACCTTGGGCAAGTCACTTAACCCCAATTGCCCCTCCAAAAAAAAGTGGGTAGGAATTCAACAAGCAGAAATTTGCAGAGGGTGTTCCAGGTCTTGTTTGTTTGTTTTATTTTGCTTTTTGGAGGGGGGAAGGTAAGGCAATTGGGGTTAAGTGACTTGCCCAAGGTCACATGGCTAGCTTTGTGTTGAGTGTCTGAGGCCAAATTTGAACTCAGGTCTTCCTGACTCCAGGGTGCTCTATTCACTGCGCCACCTGGCTGCCCCTGTGTTCCAGGTCTTGGAAACAGTGTAAGCAAAGACATTAAAGTGGCAAAATGAAGGGTATAGGTAATAGACAATGAGTAGTCCAATATAGGTAGAACATAGAGCACAAAGAAGAGAGCAGAAGAAAGGTGAGTTAACCCCAGATTACAAAGAGCCTTGAATGCCAGGCAAAAGAGTTTGAACTTTACTTGAAAGGCAATAGGGACCATATGAGAATTTTGAGGAGAAAAGTGAGATGGCATTAACATAAAGAAGGTAAATTTGGCAGGAAGTCAGTTTGGAATTAGGAGAAAATAGAGGAAAGAAAACCAAAAAAGATTCTCTTCACAACTGTTGATTCTATGAAAAAGCAAATTAGGGAAATTAGATGGGAAGGAAAAAAGATGGCACTAGACCTATGATTTCATTGGAAGAAGAAATTCCTAATAAGAAAACTTTTACCATTGGAGATCAGAAACTACCCATCAACTCAGTGTTTCTAAGATCCCTGGAGCACTGTTGTTATTGTTATTTGTTCCTCCTTCTCAAGGAGGGCTCTGAAAGGTTAAGTGAATCCACAGAGTCACACAGCTTGTTTAGGACTTTCAGAGAAGAGGCTTAAATCCACCTTCCTGACTATAGCGGCAAGCACCCCAAGCGTCCTCAGGGTTGCTTCCACCACAGGTTCTTGGATCTGCTTTGTTAAAGGAAAGCAACTCAAAATGGGTTAACAAGCTTACTTTAATCAGTCAGACATATATCGTTTACCTCATTCAGGGGAAAAGGTCAGCACCCCGAACTTCAAAGTATACAGGCAGAATTATCAAGACAGAAACAGATCAAGTAGACAGATTTCCAAACTGTCCAACCATTACATCCATACCCAGTCAACACCTGGATTTCCACATCTGGGTTTTTCAAAGGGGGGGGGGGGCCTGGACAACAGCTTTCCAGAATACAGATCAAATCACAGAACACTTCTCAAAGTGAGCCCCCAAAACAAAGCTACACATCATGGCTTATATAGACTTCTCCTGGCTCAGAGAATGTAACAACCTTCTGGACCCACTGGCCAATCAAGAAGTATTTACTGAAAAACAAGCCTCCCACTCCAGGCTTCAGGTGCACTTTAGCCTAGGGGCAGGGAAGATCTTCCAAATTTGCATTCCCATTACACTGACTGAGACTAATTCTGTCTGCTATGCCATGCTGTCTTTCACAAGCACTTAGAGGAAGATATTCTATTTTGTCTATGGAAATAATGCTTAGCCTGACACTTTAAAAATTAGGTAGGGCTGAAGGTGGAAGGTAGATGTGCTATGGAAAATGCCTGATGATTTGGGATATGATGACTAGATGGTACAGTCCAATGAATAAAGTGTTAGGCCCAAGTTCAAATCTGGTCTCAGTCACTTATTAGTTGTGTGACACTGGACAGGGAACTTAGCAGTTCTGTGTTTCAGTTTCCCCATTGATAAAATGGAAATAATAATAGCACCTACCTCCCAGGATTGTTGTAAGAAAACAAAGAAATAGCCATAAAGCATTTTGAAAACCTCAAAGTACTTTATAAATGCTACTTATTATTTTTATGACTTCTCAGGCCAAATGATACTGGGTTATAGGCATGTTTCTCTGATATGGTAAAGTGAAAGCAAATTGTCTTTTTGTTTTTGTTGTTTCCAGTTTGTGCTAAGTCAGACCTACAATGTTTTTAGCTCTCTGGGTTAGTGATGTCTGTTTTCTGAAGCCTTTTCTTTCATTCTTCTATCTGAGATGTAGGTATAGTGGTAGCATATATACTCTTCAAAGATGATATATAAATTAAATTTTTGTTTAACAAAGCATGTGTATGCTTTACTAAGGGAGTTGTCTATTTAAAGGAATCCTGTCATGAATAATTTCATAAAGCAAATAACTACTCCCTAAGTTATCTCTTTGGTAAATCTGGATTTTTGGACACTGGATTTTCTTAAAGTAGGGCAACTTGTACTTTGAAAATATATCAAGGGGCAGCTAGGTGGCACAGTAAATAGAGAGCAACTGGCCCTGGAGTCAGGAGGACCTAATCTCAAATCTGGCCTCAGACACTTAACACAAAAACTAGCCATGTGACGTTGGGCAAATCACTTAACCCCAACCTCCCTCCAAAAAAAGAAAATATATCAAGTATACTACCAGTTGCAAGCTGTCATCTTTCTTTGCCTAAACATTTCACATGGATTTAAGTCAAATTTTTTAAAAGTAGTCAGGATTTTTTTTGGTGGGGGGTGGCGAGAAAACTCCTTCCACCAATACAGATTGGCATCTGTTCTACAACTTGTAGTCTTAGAAGGTGTTGGGACAATGAGAAATTAAATCACTTGTCCAAAGTCCCACAGCCAGTAGACATCTTAATTTCAACAAAGGTCTACCTCATTGCAAAATCCATTCTCAATACACCATTTTATTCTACCTTTCAGGCAGTTTGTTTAATATCTTTGACATAAGAAGTTCAGTGTGTGTGTGTGTGTGTGTGTGTGTGTGTGTGTGTGTGTGTGTGTG